>NC_143397.1:215639046-215909046 GCF_052110815.1 Crocodylus siamensis | reverse complement strand
AATGATGGGTATGTGGATCTATCCAGGAGACAGTGTATGCTATAATATATAGCAGTAGTTACTGTGTTGCACAAATGGAGTAGATTGTTTATATTTCCTTAAATTAAAAGCAGAGAAAAGATTTATAGAGCAGAGAATCCATAAATCCATTGTGGGAACTTGTAAGCACCAAGGCATATTTTTAATGACCAGCATTGCAAAGATGAGTAATGGTCTTTTCAGTGTACTTAGCTAGCCAATATGCTATAGATTTCAGTGCATTCTAGTGCATTTTTCTCATACTTGAAATCCTTTTCAAGGCCATTGGTTGCTTTTTCTGAATTATCTTTGAGTCTTAAAAACAAACTTAAAGAAAACAGAGCATTTATGCTGGATCCCGTTGAAATCACAGAGGCTTGATGTACCCTTTCTTTGGTTAATCAGGAGATACTGGCAGCTAAGATTTCTTAACCCTGGACAGATTACATCAAAGAAAGTAAACAGAGTTCAGTTTTTCTTCCCTTCTTTTGCACCACCATTAAATTTGAGTGGCAATGCTGTAACTTTCTACTGAAAAGGAAATATGGGTTATCAACAAAGGAAATTAAGACTGGAGATTGAGAGGAACTTTCTGACTATGAGGGTGGTCAGGCATTGGACCAGGCTACGTGGAGAAGTTGTCTAATCTCCACTTTTTGGAGCAGGTTAGACAGGCTTTTGGCAGGGATGGTTTAGTCAGGAATGCTCCTGCCTCCCTGAGCAGGAGGCTAGGCTAGACCACCTTGTGAGGTCCCTTCCAGCCCTACTTCCCTATGACCATAATTTCCAAAAAATGGAGCTTCTAAAAAAGGGAAAACAGCTGCCAGCCCACTTCAAACATACTGACCTGCTGAATGTCTTAAATTGTGAGGTTCTGCTTTATAGCATTATCATTTAGGGGGTTTTTTAAGATTGTATAAACTGAGGGGAAAATTAGGTGTAGTCCTTGGTTCTTCTTTCAATGCACTTGACCTAGAAATAACCTTTAGTCAGGTAGGTGATACCTTCTATTGGATCAACTACATAGCTGGGACATACTTAGACAACCCTTTTAATGTAATACATTTTTCTTTAGGTCCCTTGATTAAAACAAGTTAAGGAGGATGTGATTTGCAGAAGAATAACCATGTCAAACCTGGTGTTGCCTGATTTCTTGGAGGGATACAAAAGAGGACTGTTTGCAGAAAAGGGAAATTTTGCTCCCACAGGTGAGGCATGAGAACTGTTATGTTCCCATTTGTGGCATGAACTGCACTATCCCAGTCCTCTGAATCCATAACTTTGGGAAACATAGCTTTTGCACATTCACAATGCTTTGACCAAAGGGGGGGGAGAAGGGTTTCTATATATAAATATGTATTTTATAGTTGATTTAACTACTCTTTATGGCTGATTCTCTACTCCTGCATCCTTCTGTAGTTCTCTTTGGTGCTCTAACAACTTGTTGGCATCCAGGTGGAATGTAACGGTGTATCTGTGTTTCAGTTGGGGTGGGTATACAGCACATTTTCTACATTGTAAGTTGACTTTCCATCAAAGTAAAAGTGGAGCAAATATACTACACACTGTCCTACTACACAGTAAATAATCTGAATCCAGATAAAGTAACCACTTGCAAAATGTGTGGTATCTTTATGTAGAACACATTGGGGTAATTTAGTTCACAGTAATCATTCAGGTGTCCATAACCATAGTCTCGTCTTATTATAGCAGAAGTTTATAGCAGAAGTAAACTAACTGAGAAGCAAGTTTTTATTTCTGTCCTTTCCATGTCAATAGAAAATTAAGACTTACCTGTTTTAAACCACAATGAAAGGGAAAAAAAACACTGTATCCTATTGAATTAGTAGAATTTCTTTTAGATGCAGTAGAAGTCCCCATAGAGTGAACACCTGTATTGAACCACACAGAGCACCAGTACATGCTTCCTCCCCATGACATGATGCGAAGCCAACAGCTTCATTCTTTTTCTTCAGTGATCACCCTCAGCGGTGATAGAGCAGCTCAGTCATCAGGGCTAGGGACAGAGATTACACATAAACCAGTTTAAGTGATCAGAAACTGGTGTAAACCTGTAACATCACAGATGTTCAGTGCACATAAACCAGTTTGAAAATGGCTGAAACTGGTTTGAGATAAACCTGGTTGAATGTCATATCAGGCTTAACTGATCTGGCTCAAATGAGTTTATGCAATGTCTGTCCCAGACCCCTTGCTGGTTTAGGATAAATCAGATTCCCCCAGCATCCCAGCATGCTCTCTGGACTAGGTAGGGCTCTCTGCTCCACAGCAGGGCTCCCCCTCCCCTCTCCTCCTTGGCTGCAGCTCCAGAGACTGTAAATTGCTCCCCACCTCCCTCTCACCACTTCCTGCTAAGCAGGAATTCCCCCCTCCCCTCTGCCTTGCTGAGAAGATGTCTGTGTATTAGCTAGCAGACCACAAGCTGGCTATGGTTGGTGCTGAATCAACAGGTAACTGTTAATGTTCCTCTGTTGTTTTCTTAATAGGCTGATAAACACTGCTGGGCTAATCAGAGTATTCTGCCGGTCCCGGCTATGTCCCCCCTCAACTCAGTACTGTAAAAGGGAAGGGAGGGCTGCTTTAGCACCCCCCGGCTTCTAGCCTAAGCTGCTGCAGGCATTTGCCTGCATTTCAGGGATGTCTGTCTGGTTACAAAACTGATTTAGCCTAGCCAGGTTGGACTAACCTGCAAAAAATAAATCCATTCAAGCTCAGGCTTTTTGAATGTCTGTCCCTAGCCCTTCAGGCCTCACAGTAATCAGTGTGGGTATCTTCTGTATGATCCAGTATCTACTATGGCTTTGCTGTTATTTTGATAATTGTGACAATAAAAATTAACATGTGAAAGGGCAGGCAGAGGCAGATAAGCACTAATCAGAGCTCTCAGCTAATGTCCCTTACTTCAAGGATCATACTAGTACTTCTCTAGCATCCAGAAGGGGTAGAGAAGATACCTTGACATCAATCTAAAATAAGCCATCCTTCAAACTCTTAGTCCTACCTCTCGGATTCTCTGCTCTTTCCTCACACTGTATCACAAGATTTAGAATGTGAAGAGCAAAGAGAAAGAAGGAACCACTGAAATGAAAGGGTGATTGAAATGGAAGCAGAGGGAAAATAGTACAATGGACAAGAATGGGATATAGGACTTCATTTCTGGCTGGGTCTGATGCTTAGCTGTGCAACTGAGCAAGTTGCTTCACACTTGTGCTGCTGTTTTTCCAGCCATAAAATGGAGCTAATGGTACTTACTCACCCTTTAAAGCACTTTGAGATCCAAGATGAAAGTGCTGCATGAGAAGTTAAGTATTTATTATTGCAACAAGAAACCTATCATGGGGGCACATAAACCAGAGGGTAGATGAAGCAAAGAATGTAAATAGTCTTTCTTTAAAGGCTAAGGCTATCTTGTTCTGTCTAGCTCAAACCCCAGCTTCCAGGCATGGGCACAAACCCAAGTGCATGCACAGTTCACTGACCATGTTGGCATCCTCAAGCTGCACTACACAGACACTAATGACAAAGGAAGAATTAAACATCACAGTGCAGTGACAGAATTATGTTTCCTTATAAATCATTAAGCCCAAAGGCAAGTTGTTTTAGAAAGGAAACGCCCCATGTGAAGTGCAACAATATGAGGAATGACAAGGAATTGCCTCTAAACCAGTGTGTGCGTTCTGAAAACCAGCAGATGTAGAATTGTGCGATTTTTGCATCATTACCTCTAACTTGTACTGAACTGGACTGATAACCAGTCCCACTGCTGTTTAGTCAGACCAATAACATGCTTCGTGGTAGCTATGAAATCTATTCCTGCAGCCTCTTTCAGCTTGCCAGCTGCTTTAACTAGCCTCCAATGCTTGGGCAAGAGACATGCACCAAGTTGTTCTGTTTCACCAGTGTCCACAAATGTTCAGTGCCTGATTGGCCACTTCTTCAAGAGCAGAGCTAACAAAAGAATAGATTTTGGAAGGCATTGACATGTCAATGCTCAAACATCTTATATTCAAAGATAAGGTGAGGATTTCCCCCTCAAAGTCCCTCATCTTATATTTGCATATAAAGTGGAGGAGGGAGCAGGTGGCTGCTGTGACTCTGACTCTCTCGTTCCAACTCGGACTCAGGGCCAGAGTCAGACACACAGCAGCCTCCTGGCCTATCTCCACTTTCTCTCCACAAATTCTTCGCCCCCTCCCCCCTGCTTCCTCCCCCTTGCTGTCAGACATGGCTCCACTCTGCCTTGGGCTGGGGTCTCTTCTGGGCACAGAGCAAGGAACTCCTTCCCCTGCCTGGCCAATCAGCAGCACCAACACTACTGCATGGCCAGGCAAAGGCTGAACTTCCATGGGCTGTGCTCTAGGATGGAGCAGCCCACATGGCATCTGACAGTAAGTGGGGAGAGGAGGACCCCAGAGACTGGGGAGCTGGAGAGGGAGAAGCAGCGACTGGGGAGTTGGGGGCGAGAGGCAAAGGCTGTGGGAGGAAGGTAGAAGAGGCAGAGACTAGGGAGCTGATGTTCTGCTTTGAGGCTATCCTTTCTTCTGCAGTTGTGCTATTTGTTAACCATTCTTGGTAATGTCTCTTATCTATTCACAGCCCTGCAGACTGTTTTGAGTTCTGGCTAAACACCTTAACTCATATGAACCTTGACTCATGTGGAATTGGTGACACTGAATGTATTGGGTGCACTGTCAAGATGCTCAAGGAAGCTAGATTTTATACTAAAAGCTGAAAAAGAGCTGTACATTTAACTATAACGATAAGACTAATGAAACAATATTTTTCCTTTATTATTTGCCTAGTTTATTGTGTTTTTAAAGGTTACTATCAGTATATAATCTAGTTGCAAATTAGGGCACATTCCAATAGAGTTATAATTTTTCTTTTGCTTTGATCTGAAACTGAATAATATAGTGCTAGGCCCCTAGCATATTGACAAAGCTTCCACTTTCTCTTTTCCTGAAAAAAATGTGTGTTGATGTACAACACACTTTTCAAAATCCTAGATCTGGCCATGTATAGACCCCAAGCCTACAAGGTCTTTTTGGGCATACATGGTTAAATCATGTCTGTTTTTATAACCAGTGCACTCATTGACTCTCCAGCCCAAAATAGCTAGACACCCACTTACAACTGGGTTGATTCTAGTGAGCAGCATAGTGGGTGCGGAGTGAAATATGACTAACTGCCTGTGATTGCATTTTTGTCCTTTGTTTAATTTCTATAATGAGGTTTTTTATCAGGCTTTCATTTTTCATATTTTTATCATTGTAAAATACATTGAAATCTGATATCACTTGTGGTTGAAGGAACTTGACTTGTGTTACTTATGCCAGTTAACAGGCTGAGTGGCCACTGTACATTCACGAGTAACACTAATCCCTTAGCTTGAGGAAGCAG
This sequence comes from Crocodylus siamensis, assembly GCF_052110815.1. NCBI lineage: Eukaryota > Metazoa > Chordata > Crocodylia > Crocodylidae > Crocodylus > Crocodylus siamensis. The sequence goes on along the minus strand of NC_143397.1, from coordinate 215,903,607 downwards.
GAAGAAAAGATGGGTTGATGGAGGCAGTTAGCAGAGATCAGACATACACATGTTTGTTTTCACTAATTAGTCACAGTGTTAATAGAAACATCCACTTTAAGCAAAGCCTGCTGATTTGCACAAAGAGAGGGCCATATGCTCTGGTGGCTGTGGAGGGGGGGTTGATAAAGGGAACTAAAAACTTTTGTGAAATTTTGTGTGTGAAACCTTGCCATTATACACCCTTGTTTTTCTTAAATGGCAATTAGATTTTGCAAATATTTCCTATTTTGAAATGGCATTTTGCATGTTAGAAAACTTCAGAAAGGACATGCAAGCCTACACATAAAACATATGAATATTGCAAGGAAAAGATTATTTTTTCACTAACATAGGTGCCTAATGATAGGCTCTTACATACGATAGCCAATGAAAATGAATTAGGAGACAGGTGTTGTAACAACATCATTTAGAGAGTATATTACCTCTCTTATTTTTTCCAAAAGTACAAGATGGTTTATTGCCGGACTGCAGAAGCAACTGCTGAATTTCACAAAGATTTATTGTTTTGGAGTGATTTGGTAAAGCTAACATTAGTACCAAAGGGGGAAAAAAATCTGTTGAGCTATTAACATTCCTAATGGACCTGTCCTATTCTGTTGTTGTCAAATGTAATCTCAGAGGTTTTTCCCTGTTAACAATTCAGGTGTGTTCAATCACATTCGGATTCTTGAATAGTTAGGCTACTATTCATTAGAAACCTTTTCTTAGAAAAAATGAGAATATTCACTTTAAATGGAAAATGTTTGGAGCTAATAAGGATTTTCAATAAAAACGGACTATTTAGGTGTGTGTGAGCTTTTGTTTGCTGCTTGTGTCCCTTAAAAAAAAACAAAGAAACATCATTTGCCATCCCAGTCATGCTGGTTTCACCTATATAAAGCATTGTATACCAGCCAGGTCACACTTTCACCAAGTCACAGAATATTTAAATATTATTTTGCATGCCAGTGCTACCAAACCTCATGGCCATTGTAAAATCCTGATTGGCTCTGTGTGTACAGTATGTGTAAATGGAAAATAATCTGTAGTTAAACTAATGTCCATAAGTCCGTGTGACAGAAGATTGCATCTCAAAGCAGCATTATCAGAGAAACATCAACATGTGCAGAATGTTTACAGTCCCCTGTTGCTCCTAGAGTTATTTTTTTTCTTGACATCGATCCCAGTGTGACATGTTAAGCTAGGTAAATGTGCTGTCCTTTTCCAAGTCAGGATAATCAAGAGGATTCACTGTAATCTTGCACTGCAAAAAAAATGCCTGCTCTAAAATATTGGTGCCAACTCCCACCTAGTAAATATTTTTTTCTGTCACTAAACTAGCTGGAATAAACTAGTTCTCAGTAAAAGGTAGTCTGTGTTAAAAGGATTAAATAAAGTGGCCACTGGTACATTTCCATCAATGTACTCATAATGAAGTGCATAGGGGTTACTTCTGAAAAACTCACTCAGGGTGAACTTCTATTTCTTTGTGTCTCTAAATGGCAATTCTTTAGCTGCCTAAGCACTTCCACACTTGGATGCATAAGTGTGAACAGCAGACCGGGCATGTGGAATAGGCTATACACTGGCTGGGCACAATTGTGGCTGTGGGTGTGTACCCATTGTGGCTGTGTACTTGCACTCAGATTCTGAAAATGCAGGGAGCCAGAATTCATGAAGTATACATGTTAGATGGAAAAATATCCACTTACATTTTAAAACCCAGTACCAGGAAGGCTAAAGTGCTTACCCAGGAAGTTAGAGACTCAGATTCTAAGCACTCCCTCACTTAGAGGGATTTGAACCATGAACAACTCGTGCTCCTGTAGGCTGTGGGGGCCACGGCGACTGCCTGCAGGTGGTGGTGTCAGTGGTGGGGGCATGGGGGCAGCGAGCAGAGACCGCCCACAGGCAACTGCAGTGATGTCAGAGGCAAGGGTGGGCTGAGCGGAAACTGCCCGCAGGCAGCTGAAGCAGTGCCGGCAGTGAAGTGGGGGTAGAAGTGGTGACTATCCGCAGATGCCAGCGACAGTGTCGACAGTGGCCAATCTCAGGGGGGGCACATGCCCTCCCACCCCATAGCCCCCTCCTATGTATTGCATATGATTTGAACCTACATCATTCAAGCTTCCTAACACAGTACTTTAACCAATCACAGATAAGGTATTACCCAGGGGTCTCTCCAGTGGTCCTTTTGAAGCTGGCCCCCTGGGCAGTCAAAAGAGGAAGATATGTGGGGCCAGGAGGAAGCAAACAAAACAGCAAGTATGTGTCTCTGTGGGCATGTCTACGTGTGTTCCTATGGCATCATTGTTACTGCACTGTCATTTACTACTTCCTTTAGTACTAAATGGTGCATGGTTATTTTTAGCCACTACGTCGCTGTAGCAATACTACAGTGAGGGAGCATGTTGCTACGACAACATAGCTGCAGCACCATAGTTTGTATTTACCAACACTACATCACCATAGCATGTTGCTATGGTGATGTAGCATCTCATGTAGGCGTGCAATGTTCACTGCCCTTGGAAAGGAGCATGCCCTGGGTTTAGACTGCCCCAATGGGTCCGCACCTTGCTTATAGCATGCCCTTTATCTGGTGACTATTATGTGAAAGTCTTAGAAAAGAGAATTATGTAATACCTAACCTTTGGTGCGGTTTCATAGTTGGTAGGGTCAGAAGGGACCTGAGCAGATCATCAAGTCCGACCCCCTGCCATGGCAGGAAAGAGTACTGGGCTCAAACGACCCCAGGAAGGTGTTCCTCTAGCCTCCTATTAAAGACCCCCAGGGTAGGAGCCAGCACCACTTCTCTTGGAAGTTGGTTCCAGATCCTAGCCACCCTGACAGTGAAGTAGCGCCTCCTGATATCTAGCCTAAATCTACCCTCTGCCAGCTTGTGACTGTTATTTCTAGTCACTCCTGGTAGTGCTCGGGGAAACAGGGACTCCCCCAATGCCTGCTGGTCCCCTCTGACTAGTTTGTAACAGGCCACTAGATCCCTGCTCAGCCTTCTCTTACGGAGGCTGAACAGGTTCAGGTCCCGTAGCCTCTCCTCATAGGGCCTGCCCTGCTGCCCCTGATCATGCGAGTGGCCCTCCTCTGGACCCTCTCCATGTTGTCCACATCCCTCCTGAAGTGCGGTGCCAAAAAGTGGATGCAGTACTCCAACTGGCCTGACCATTGCTGCATAGAGTTGTAAGGGACTGCAGGAAGAAATCAGAGGGATAAAGGTAAAGGCATTTAGACAAGTGTTCTAACTACACATCTGCATAGGCTGAGAAACCTATGGAAGTAGAAATCTGCCGTGTTTCTTTACCAAGACTTGGGCTCATGGTACATATACTTAGCCATATAAATGCCTGGCCAATACATAGCCCTCCTGCACATGCTTAGGCTATGGTCCTCTCTGCATATTACAAGTATCATGCAATTAACTGCTTAATTACGCAATTACCTTGAGACCAGCTATGCAAAGTACCTAACGAGCTCCTACCTTGAGACCTGCAAAGGTCACCATAAAAAGCTCCAACCTGCTATAAAGTCAGACCTCAAAAATGTGTACTAACTGACCCAGGGCTAGAGAATTGCAGCTGCCATAATCTCCCAGGCCCAGGGGTGTGTGGGGCTCCTGATCTTGCTTCTTGCCAGTGCACGTGGAGCCTGGAATATGGCTCCCCCTGCAACAGCAATAAGGTGTAATGGGATTTAATCCACAGTCCCACAGTCATCCCTCCTGCCATGCATGTGTGGCATGGCAGGAGGCAATTGTGTGGATCATGCAGTAGCTCCCATTGCACCTTTACCTGCACTATAGAGGTGCCCTATGTGTGCTGGTGCACCAAAGCCAGCTAGGTAGACAGCTAGAAAACTGTCCTTTAGATGCAAAGAGAAATAGAACTCCATCCTCCATGTACTGTCCAGTTACTGTTACTTCCAAATGACTGATTCCTGCATCATCATCTGATTAAAAAGCCCAAGAACCATGCAAAATAATTACAGCCCATGTTTTATGGATTAAGAGGAGTTAACTGAAAAATTCTAATCCAGTGGAAGCATGTTTCCAATCCAGCCTGCTGAGATCTGTTTTTGATCCAAAGCCATTCACAGTCTTATGTGGGAAAAAAAGTATCATTGCTGATAAAATCTGCAACTGACAGAGGGTCATTAAGGTGATAGTGGCAGGTCACCTATATAGGCCTAACTGGGTCCAAGTTAGTATGGTGAGCTTGTTTTAACAACATGCTGTTTAATATAGCCTTATACAAGATCATACTTTTAAGAACAATAAATGTAAGGCTCATATACAGGATGGGGAACTGAAACTGGAATGTAGTGAGAAGGAAAAGGCATAAAGGCTCATGGTAGATCGGAGTGGGCAAAATGGCAGATCTGGCTGGTGGCCAGACTCCATTTTCCAGAAGCCCCTGCCCACATAGCTGTGGCCGGTTTCCATGGAGACCCCCAGAGCAATGGGGCTATGACAATGTGGAGCTAGGGTTTCCATGGAGACTGGACCCAGCAGCACTGGCAGGGTGTATGGGGATCTGTTCCGGACTGGGCCTGGGATCTTGTGGTAGGGACAGTGTGGTTTGGAGCCAGGGCAGAACTGTAATCCACTGCCTCCAAGTCTCTACCTAGGGTGTGCAGGCAGAGGATCACAGCTCTGCCCTGGCTCCGGATCGTGCTGTCATCCAGCTCCCCACCCAAGAGCAGCTCCCCACCCAGCCGTGCACTCTGCCAATGCTACTGGGGCCAGTCTCCATGGAAAACCTGGCCCCATGCTGTCATGGCCTAACCACTCCTAGGGTCTCCATGGAAATTGGCTGCAGGATCTCTATGGAAACCAGCTGCAGCAATGCTGGGAAATGAAACCCACCACAGGCCCAACCCGGCCAGTGAACTGGAATTTGCTCACCCCTGTGGTAGATGATCAATTAGGCATTTGGTTCCAGGCCAATGTCACGGTTGTGAGAGCAAATGCTATTCTTGGTGTGTTAGTTAGGGCCAAGGAAAGGAGAGGCAGAATAGAGAAGCTTCTCTTCTTGGTGCATGATATTGTCTGCAAGTCCATGGGCAGTAGAAGACATTAGGAAGGACTACTGCAGAGCTGTCTGCCTTACATGGTGAAACAGTGAGTACACTGCTATTAGTAGCCAGAGCCAACTTGTAGCCTGTGGAGGACAGTTCTGTAACCACTGCCATGGTGCACTCTGTGGCTAGCACTCAGCCTCAGCCATTTCCACCAGGCATCTAGTGAGAGTGGTGTCAACGCTTCTCCTTTCTGGATCACCCCTACATCCAGGGCCATAAGCTGCAGAGAGACCCTCTGGGACCCCTTTGCCATCACCTTCAGCTTGACAGGGGAAAGGGGTAAGAAACAAGGGGCCTGATGCCAGCAGAAGATAGGATGGTGCAGCAGACTCAGGCAACTTCCAGTGAAGATATCTATTAGGGAACTTCTCAGCTGTTTGAGAAGATCAAGTGTCTGTGTCACTGACCCATCACTATCAATGTAGCCAGATCACTGCTTGTTCAAGGGAGGGGTCCTTACAGAGCCACAGGAGAGGCAATTAAACTTGGAATGCCACAGGGAGGGGAAGGAGTGGAGGAGAGGAAAAGGAGATGAGTTACTGCTGGATGGGTACCCTTGATCAATACATAGCAATTAGAGCACTGCCCAGGCTGCCACACCCCCAGATTGTCATCCTAATAAATATTCCAGAGGAAGGCATAGGTGTCTGTAAAAATCAGTGGGAGCAAGGCAGACAGAAAGGATAAGTTCGTAGTCTAGCAGTTATCTGAGCACTATAATGAGGGGCTCCATTATGGATGGGGCCAGATGGAGTCATGACTGGAGCCAGGGAATTTGGCTATGCCATAGATCAATGTATTTTAGGTTTTGCTGAGCACAGTGGTATTTATGGTATAAGTGCAGTGCCTATTCACAAACATATGGGAGTTCTACATGAGTTTATAGATGTTGATGATATGGACCATTTACCGCATTCAAGACTTGGAAGAAGTTTACAATCTGGTGAAAAGACGAGTATGCTCTGTCTCTGAGTGGCAGGGTGCATTGGGCAGACTGTGTAACCTGAAGCGTAGTGGATGAGAACCACTAAGAACTTGCCAACATCTGTGATCTGGGCAGTGACCTCTGGAAAGAGTCAGAAGCTAAAATGTCTTCATCAGACAAAGCTAATTGGTATTCAGTGGTGTTTCCTGGCTGCCCTGCAGCATGTCAGAGGTCTCAGATATGATACTTAGTGTGGACTGGTACCACTAGATAAAGACTCAGGCAGTTATTCCCTCATACATTTGTTGTGGCTGGTACACAAAGCATGGGCTGTTATCCAGCCACTCTTCTCCTAGGCCAGTGTTCTGGCATGTACAGCTGCCCTCAAGATCTCCTCAGCCATTTGGCTAGATACACCCTGTTCCTTGGCCTTGGCTGCCTATCCCAGGTGTCCAATACCTTACTATTTTTCCTCTGGTCCCTAGTTGGGTATCTCACCCACTCCCATGGCTATACTTACAGCTATCCTACTTAGAGGCATAGGTCAGTGGTGGCACACTGTGCAGGGACCATTGATGCACAAGGAGATATTACCCTGTTTTTTTACTGCTGATGTATGTTGAGTGGCCATTTAACCCTGATTTTCCTCAGCAAAAAAGGAAGTGAGTCAGTTAATGCTCTCTGACATTTTTCCCCCCACCCTACAGCACCCTGTTGGCTGCTGCCCCTGCACTGCCCCATCCCTTCTGCTAATGACAACCCCCATCACTGCTGCTCTGTCCTTCTCTGCAGCAGAGCTGGAGCCAATGAATAGAAAGTACAGGGTGTGGGGGAGGATCCGGGGGACAGGAAGAATCCTCTCCTTTGACAGCACTCAGGGCTCATGACCAACACATTGTTATGCTACTGATCCTACCTGCCCTATATTCCTGTGTACCCTTTAGCTCTCTGTTCTGCATGAAGTAGCGTGTCTTTCACTGACTACACCTGATATGCTCCCTACACCCCCTTCAGCAGCCCTCCCACAAACCAACCCAGCAAACAATGAGTCCATCTACACAAGATGCTAAATGTGCAGTAGACTAATTCTGCACACAAGTGTGTCACAGCAAAAGCCATGCTAATGCACAGTAGAATTAGTCACTAAAAGAGTGTGCGCTGGTGCTACTGAGCAGGAGTGTCAGTTACTGTGCATTGAGTTAGTACTTGCTATTTCATAGATTTCATAGACATTAGGATTGAAAGAGACCTTGAAAGATCATCAAGTCCAGCCCCCTGCCAAAGGGACAGGAAGTCAGGTGGGGTCATAGGATCCCAGCAAGATAAGCATCCAAATTTCTCTTGAAGGCATTCAATGTGGGTGCTTGAACCACCGCTGATGGCAGGCTATTCTAAACCTTGGGGGCTCGGACAGTAAAGAAATTCTTCCTTACGTCCAGCCTGAAATGGCCTTGCTGGAGTTTATAACCATTTGACCTTGTCATCCCTTGGGGCACTGTGGTGAACAATCGTTCCCCCAGATCCTGGTGAACAACCCTGATAAACTTATAGGTAGCCATCAGATCGTCCTTAAGCCTGTGCTTTTCCAGGCTAAAGAGCCCCATGGCTCTCAGCCTGTCATCATAAGGTCTGTTTTCCTGAACTCTGATCATGTGTGTGGCTCTTCTCTGGATTCTCTCAAGCTTCTCCACTTCCTTTTTGAATTGTGGAGCCCAAAACTGGATGCAGTACTCCAGCTGCGGCCTCACCAAGGCCGAGTACAATGGGAGAATGACGTCCTGCGATTTACTTGAGAAGCATCTATGGATGCAAGCCAGCATTTTGCTCACTTTACTAGCTACAGCATCACATTGAAAGCTTATGTTCATCTTTTGGTCAATCATGACCCCCAAGTCCTTTTCATCTGTAGTGCTAGCCAGCGTACCACTGTCAAGCCTATAAGGATGCTGCAGGTTTTTCCTCCCAAGGTAGAGAACCTTGAATTTTTCAGTGTTAAACACCATCAGGTTCTCATCCTCCCATTTTCTGAGCCTGTCAAGGTCAGCCTGGATCACCCTCCTGTCCCCAGGTGTGAGTGCTTTACCCCATAGTTTGGTATTGTCAGTGAACTTGGCCAGTCTGCTTCTGACTCCAATGTCCACATCATTAATGAAGATGTTGAACAATACAGGTCCAAGGACAGAGCCTTGGGGGACCCCACTGGTCACAGGGCACCATGATGATTGTCTTCCATCAACCAGCACCCTCTGGGTCTGACCATGGAGCCAATTTCCCAGCCTGCGGATCATGGTAGACCCGAGGCTGGAGTTGGCCAGTTTTGCCAAGAGGTGATCATGGGATACGAGATCGAAGGCTTTTTTGATATATGACATCAATCTCCTCTCCTTTGTCCAAGTGATAGGTCACCTGGTCATAGAAGGAAATGAGACTGGTCAAGCAAGACCTACCCACAACGAACCCATGCTGGGTATACCTCAGGATATAGCCATCAGCTAGTCTGTTAAGGATGGCCTTTTTGATAATCTTTTCCAAGACCTTGCCCAGGATAGAGGTGAGGCTGATGGGCCTGTAGTTTGCTGGACCCACTTTCCTCCCTTTCTTGAAGATAGGCACCACACTGGCTTTCTTCCAATCTTCAGGCACTTCACCAGAGTGCCAGGAGTTCTGTGCCAGGGGCTGGGCTATGATGCTCGCCAGCTCCTTGAGTACCCTGGGGTGTAGATTGTCAGGGCCGGCTGACTTTAAGGTGTCCAGCCTTTCAAGGTGTTCCTTCACGAGATCAGCATTTATGGAGAGCAGGGAATCTCCCTCACCCGGGCCTCCCTGTCCTGTAATGGGTATGGGTGTCCCATGGGACTGATGAAAGACCAACACAAAGTACCCATTTAATAGGTTGGCTTTTTCCTGGGCGTCGGTTGTCAGTTGTCCCATCTGGTTTAGCAGGGGTCCAATGATGCCCTTGCTTTTTCTCTGGCTCCCTACATATCTGAAAAAGGACTTTTTATTGTCCTAGATACTTGTAGCTAGCTGGAGTTCTGTAAGAGCTTTGGCTTTCCTGGTTCGCTCCCTGCAGGACCGGTGACCAGTGTGGCATATTCCTCCTTGGAGGTGAATCCTATCCTCCATCCTTTGTAGGCCTTTCCTTTTAGCCGCAGGAGGTCTGCTAATTCCCTGGAGAGCCAAGGGGGCTGCTGTGCCCTTTTGCTGCCTTTCTTCCAAGACAGAATAGCCTGAGCTCTGAGCTTGTGCATTGAGGATTGTTCCCTTGAGGAGCAACCACTCTTCTTGAACTCCCCTTCCCTTAGGGTTGTGCTCCCTTAGGACCTCACTGACAAGCCTCCTGAGGTTGTCAAAGTCAGGTTTCGTAAAGTCAGGGATTGCTGACTGACTTGCCAGCTTTATGGCGGATGGTGAAGGTGATCAGCTTGTGGTTGCTGTTGCCCAGCTTCCCATTAAGTTAGTATTACAGGTACTAACTCAATGTGCTGTAAGAATAGCACATTAATGCCATGAGCCGCTAAGTCCTGCTAACAATAGTTCAGGCATAACTAAGTTCTTCTACTTACTTGGGCCCAGGCAGAGACTTCAGGCACACAGCTACATATGTACATCTGTGGGGCCAGATATGTAAAACAGGGGCCACACAGTGGGCATACTTACAGTAGTATGCATGGCAAAAACCGTGCTGATATGCTACTGCACAGTAGTATTAAGCTACTGCGCAGTTAGCATCACTAAAAAGCTGTGCACTGGCACTACTCCTCAGTAGCACCAGTGACCGTGCATTGATTTAGTACTTGGTTATACAAGTATTAAACTTAATGTGCAGTAACTATGATGCATTAATGAACATATAGATGTGCCCACTGTACAATAGAATCTCACCAAGAGGTACCTGAGTAAGTAGTAGGTAAGCAGTTCTTGTGAGTCTAGAGGGTAAAGCAGGGTTTTACTTATAGTTCTCTTATGCTTTCAATAGGGAGATAATATACAGCTTGTGGACCTCTGGGGTGGATTCTACTTTGTCCTGAAGAACTGCACAGTTCTGTCATTCATTTCAATGCCCAACACTGAGATGCCTTCACAGATGTATCCTCAGTTAAACAGGAAATGCATGATTCTGCATTAATTTCAATCAGAAATGTGAACTTATGGTAAGATGCCTCTGTCTGCTCAGAATTCAATGTACCCCTGACTGTTTTTGCAAAACTTCTGACCTGAAAAGATAAGCCTCTATAAAGATAGCAGTCCAAGGATGGAACTTCCTTCATAAATAGCTTAGTGCTTGTCTAGGACAGGGAAGACCTAGATTCTATGCTTTCCTCAACTTCAGAGGGTTTGAATGCACAGCGCCTGTATTCTAGCAATGTCCTAATCCCCAAGTGCTGTTTATGCAGTTTCCCCAATGACTTCCTAGTGCAAAATGCACAAACCACACTGGGTGCCTGATGGGCGGGGAGCAGGTTCACATAGCAGGGGGGTCTGCGTGCCATTGCTACCGCTCTCACTCTTCCCAGCTGACCCAGACCTGGGGGGAGCCCCAGAGCCACTCCTGCCCCACTCCAGCTGTTGGTTCCAGGCAGTAGCTGCACAGGGTGCTAGGTTTAGCAGAGGACAATGGCAGCAGTGTGCAGGTTCCTTCTTCCTGCACCTGCTTTTTGCCTAGTCCTCCAGCGTGGGTGCAGGCACTGGAAGAAGGAATCTGTGCACAGCTGCCACTATTCCCCTCTGAACCCGGCACCCCGAGCAGCTGCCATGGCTGGAGCCAGGCAGGAATGACTCTGGGGCTCCCCCGGTGCCTGGGTCAGGCAGGGATGGCAGCAGTGGCTGCAGAAGGGGTGTGATTGCATCCACATGGGTTCACCCCATCTTGTTCTCTTTCTGCTCCCAGGTTTCTATTTTTCTTGGATACCTAGTAACCTGTTTTCAGCAGGGAAAGTGCTCTCAGGATGCGAAAACCTTGGCCTTGGCCATGGCCTTGGCCTAGGCCTAGGATGTTCTGGTTAAGTTGCTGTCCTGTGATGTTAGCCAGGATTCAAGTCCCCTCAGAGGGAGGCTGGTTTAGAACTTGGGTTTCAAATCCTCATCTGCCTTAGCCACTGGGGAAAAGGGGACACTATTAATATGCTGGTCTTGGTTCAGTACCAAACAGTCATAGCTCCAGTGTTTGGTCAATCACAATATCAGGTTCTTCACAGCACTTGTGTATCCATGGCACAGTTGAATCACAACAAAGACTTAAGATACCAAAGAAGGAATAGTGTATTGTTTTCATGGGCAGACCATGCATGGTAAGGCCAAACCTAGTCACAGAAAGGGAACATCTATAAGTGCACTTTAATGTGCATTAGCTTATTTTAATGTGCATTAAAGCATCACTAAAAATGTGCTATTTGGATAATGTGTATTAAAATAGGCTAATGGGCATTAAGTGTCATTTAAAAAAAAAGCAGGCAGCTGACAGAGCCCTCCTGGCCCCACGCCTCCTGCCAGCCCCCTGGCTGGCACCCCAGGGGAGCGTGGAGCTCCCCCTGGCTGTTGCAGGGGGGCAGAGCAGGACAGGAGCAGCCCTGTACCTGGCTGCTCCCACTGGGAGCAAATTTGCTCCCAACAGGGTGCCCATGTAGATGTGCTCTCAGGGAAGGCTTACTATACAGTATTTTACTGCACAGTAAGCCTATAGCATTAATACATTAATAGCATGGTCAGATGTTCCCAGTATTTGGCAATTTTTTAGGAGTAAGCAGATTTGGGTGTGCTAGCACCTACTATTTGTAACAGCAAAAAAATATTTGGAGTACACATAGGGATATCTGGGAGAAGAGCCTCTGGAGAGTCAGAATTGCATTATGAATCTGAGATATACTTTGTTAGTGGAGGGAAGTGTTATCAGGCTAAAAAATGAATGCAAGTAAGAATCCCATAAAGAATGTCATCAAACCAAGACAACAGCCTCTGTTAGTTGTCACATGTAGGTCACATTATAGGGAGGGGAACTGAATTTGCAATGCAGTGACAATAAAGAAGTTTTATATATCAAGCTTGATAAACAATTGAACATTTACTACCAGAGCAAAACTGGAAGCCAGGAAAGTGAATGTGACTGTGAAAAGAAAAACCTATCTCAGCTGGGCAAGGAGCAGAGCCAGCAGGACACCTTGCTAGAACTGGAATGCAGTGAAAGAAAAAAAGGAAAAAAACTGGCAGAGCTGGAAGGAGCCAGGGTCAGTTCCCACATCAGCATAGGCATGCTTTATGGCAGCATGCCAGGGCCAATTTGCTGGCTGACCTCCCTGAGTCTGGGATAAAAAGCCCAGTGGAAGAATAGCTGGGAGGACCAGAAGTGAGGTCCCTGACAGGCCCGGAGTGGCCAGAGGTACAGCAGAGTCCCACTGCAGGGATGTGGTGGCTGCCCCAAGAAGGGGCTTTGTCAGATAAGCAGAGCCAGACAGGGCTCGGTAACTTACCTGAAGGAGCACCAGGGACATCAAACATATCCAACTCGGACTGGATCCAGGCAGAAAGGACAAGAATAGACGTATGTCTGGGTTGTGGCAAGTACAGAGCTGGTACAGAGAAAGAGATGCTGGGAAGCAAGGTAACCCAGGGTCTGGAAGACGCATAGGCAGGATAAAGTGCAGTTGGGAAAACTCAGACAAGATAGTGTCCTGACCTGACCATCGTAAATTCAGAGGGCCAAAACACTGAAGTTCATATGATACCAACTCTAGTGATCCGGAGATGACATCTTTGACTGGCGTAAGGTGGAGAATAGGGGAGACAGAGCCCCAAGCAGGAAGGACAATCAGGAAGATTGAAGTAAGGTACCAGGAAGGGCAGGACAAACCATCTTCCTCCCAATTAAAATAATTTCCAGCAAGACGTGGCAGGAAAGACCCCCTGGGGGACCTCCCAAGGTCTAGCCCAATAACAAACCTGTCTCTTCCTTAAGCAATGGTGAAACCAGAAAAGACCCTATGGACACGATGCATGGGTGAATGGCACAGGAGACTACAGTGACCCTGGATGGCATAGTAACCAGTTTCAAAAGTAACCAATTTACTCTATGGCTAGGGAACGACATTAAAAAAGCCCAAGCCTGAATTGGTTCAATCTTTGCAGGTTAGTCAAACCTGGCTAGGCCGAAAAAGTTTGCAACTGCACAGACATCCCAGAAATGCAGGCATATGCCTCAGTGGCTCAAACTAGAAGCCGGGGGTGCTAGAACAGCCCTCCCTTCACTTCCATAATGCTGAGCTGAAGGGAAGTGGCCAGGCCCTGGCAGGATGCTCCAATTAGGAACGGGTGCCTACTGCTCCTGACCAGTAACCTCCCCCTTCTTCTGACCAGCCCAGCAGGGAATTGATAAAAGTGTTTGCCACCCCTAACTCAGTGTTTATCATCCCATTAAGAAAACAGAGGGATGTTACCAGCTACCTGTTAATTCTGCCTTTGTCCTGTCTGCCAAAGCATGGACCATAGGCAGCATGTGGTCTGGTAGCTAATGCCTGTGTCTGTGTAAGGCAGAGGAGACAGGGGCCAGCTTAGCATGGAGTGGGGTGGGGAGGCAGGGTGTAACAGGGTGCAACAGGGGAAGCCAGGCAGATGCCTACAGTCTCTGCAGAGCTCCAGGCAGGAAGCAGAGGGGAGGGGCCAGCTCTGCTGTGGAGCAGAGAGCCCCACCCAGCGCAGAGAGCATGTCAGGATGCTGGGGGAGTCTGGTTTAACTTAAATCAGCAAGGGGTTTGGGACAGACATTGCAGAAACTGATTTGACCCAAATCAGTTAAGTCTACATTCAACCAGGTATATCTCAAACCTGTTTCAGCCACTTTCAAACTGGTTTATGTGCACTAAACATGTGGGCTAAGTACAGACAGTCAAAAAGCCTGAGGCTGAATTGATTCAGTTTTTTCAGGTTAGTCTAAACTGTAGAGATCAAACTGACTAATGAGTGAATGGACATTTACTTTTTGCAGCCACATAGCTGCAGGGACTCAGGCTAGAAGCCAGGGGGCACTACAGCAAGGATCTCTGGCACATAGCCAGCATAGGCTGTGTTTTCCATTCCTCTTCCTACTGCCCCCAAGGTCTCTGGGATTTGAAGTCCAGAATCACAACAGCAAGACACTTGAGAGTTGCTCATCACTTCTTCTTCCTGCTTCCAGGTGCCTCTGGGATTTTAGTCCACAGTCACAGCCAACAGTAAATTTAGCAGGGCAGAGCAGCTCTGTACTTTGGGGAAGGGGGATTTAGCCCCCCTCCCTGATCCCAGACCCCAGCTGAGGTTTGCTGGCGGGGGTACAGTCCCTGCCTCCCACCGTCCCTGCTGGAGCAGACAGCACAGCACAGCCCAGGGCTGGAAAGCATGCTGGGATGCTGGGGGACTCTAATTTAACTTGAACCAGAAAGGGGTCTAGGACCAGTTTGACCCAAATCATTTAAGTCTGATACTACATACATTAAGGTTTATCTTAAAACAGTTTCAGCCATTTTGAAACTGGTTTATGTGCACTGAACTTCTGTTCTGTTACAGGTTTAAACCAGTTTCTGATCACTATAACCGGTTTATGTGTAATGTCTTTTCCCAGCCTATATGTTTATACTTTCTGATCCTGGACATAGAAAAGTTGACATCTCTTGACAATTTGGAAGGTGAAGCCAGTTTCATAAGCTTTCCAAGTTCATCAGTTCCTAAAGTTTCCTTATAGCAGTTGCCTCTGTCTATGGGCTCAGTTCCTCTAATCCAGGGATGGGCAAAATGTGGCCCGTGGGCTGGATGTGGCCCACCATATCATTCTATCTGGCCTGCAGGGCCCCTAAAAAATTTAGAAAATTAATATTTATCTGCCCCTGACTGCCTGTCATGTGGCCCTTGATGGCTTGCCAAATCTCAGTAAGAGGCCTTCAGCACAAAATAATTGCCCACCCCATTTTAATCAAACAGTGCCTTTACTGGATGGTGTTAATGAGTCACACTGAGTCAATAGGATTTGATGAGCACAAACAAGCACGTCCACCAGGTACAGAGATGTTAAATTACATTGCATGGTACAATATGCTCAGTTTAACTTGTTTGATCCCTGTGGACATTGCACAGGGCTTAGCATTGAGCATCTTATGGTCTGCGAACAAAATAGGTTTGAATGTTGCACACAGTGGCAGATGCAAGCGGGACTTTTTTTTAGTCAAAGCTGAACTGTTTTTGTCTTTCCTTTTATCTGAATATAGCTGCCTCCCAACTACTTGGCTTGAAGCTGCTGTGGTAATTCATGGTTAAAACCATCATTCTTGGCACTTGCACTAAAGATTAAAAGAAAACAGAGGGGGAGGGAGCAGAAGACTTCCAGAATGACAGATTTACATACCAGGAGGAAAAAAAATAGCCCACATAAAAATCTGATTTGAAGAATAAAATTATAATATTTTACTCTCAGTTCACTAACCATTTTATTGACTGAAAGAGGAGCTACCTCAAGACTACAGATCTAAAGTGGTAACAAATTTAAACCATCCCAGAAACAGAAAAACTCCCTAATCTGAAGCGTACACCCTAAAAGAATTTTTAAAGATCTATAAACGCCATATGCTGAATAGACAGTGTTCCTTTTAAGGTACAGGCAATTTTTTCCTGAATGACTGACCAAACAAAGTCAAAAGAGGAAGGAAAAAAAACAAAGGACACCACATAAGAAAACAAAAATCCTATACCAGCATGAAATACCAGCCAGCTTGCATCTGGGAGCACTTATTTTATCATCCAAATATGTTTACTTTTTCCAGTGGATGTCCAAAAGTGATTGCTTTTGCACTGATTCACTTAGTGTAAAAAGTAAAGTTGGCCTGGCATCCATATTCCATAAGCAGAGCCCATAAATTAAAGACATGGGGTCTTTTTTTTCCCTGCAAGAGTAACATTTAAAAGAGAAGCCAGAACCAGAGCGCAGTAGAAAAGTTCTAGAGAAAAAACATACAGAGACTTTTAGCTTTTATATACTCATTCTTTTAAGCAAAAAGAAATTCAAAACTATTGGTTTGAATGCTTAGGAGCATATTCACAAATTCTTTTCTTTTTCTTTGGTTCATAGATGTGAAAATGTTCTTTGATTTATGGAAACATCCTCTACCTTTCCTCCCAACCATCACATATATCTTCTAAGCTAATGAGATAAAGTTATATATCTTTACAGGGTGCCTGTAAGGTCATATTTCATTCTGTATGCACTTTCACATTCTTAATATCCCAAAATTACTCCACACACTATAATGAAACACATGTATTATATTATGAAACACATAAATATATACTGACAATACATATGTGCTTTATTATGAACTAGAAAAATATATTGTCTGCCCTCAGTGGTAGTTCAACACCTGGAGATAAATACCTTTATTACAGCTCAGAAAACATCTGACCAATCCCAGGAAAGAGCATCAGAGGAAATCAGTAACTTCTTAACAGAATCGTCCCTTTCAAGAGCTGAGCCATTGATGTCTTTATGCTATGATGAGAAAACCTCCAAGGGACATCTCATGAAAAACCTCTGGGATGCCCTGAAATAGAGCTGTGAAAGTGTCAGCCGTATCTTGGAATTTGCCCAGTATAAATATATGGTCCAGAAGCCTCCCATCTGTGGGCAGCTAAAAGAGTCTCAAAATCTTTCAAAAATTACATATAGGCCACTCAGTAGATAAGTCACCCATGCACACGCAATATTAGTTAATATCAAGTGAACTATAGAAGAGCCATGCTCTCTATTTCCACTTAATCTTTCATCTTAGTCACATGTGTCACAGAAGGCAGTGGGCCTTTTTATTCTTTGCAACTGATTTCCATCTCAGATGTTCAAGACAAAATATCTATTCCCCAGTGTTATTTGCTGGAAAATATTAGAAATGTGAATTTATTAGCATAAATATCTGCAGGCTACCAGACACCTCACTTTTCTATAGGACTGTCATGGAATGTATTTTCCGTGTGTAGGTCTGAAGGAAGTGCAATCATTATTGATCTTCACACACATCATTTTAATAATGCTTTGATAAACCATCCTGGCTGGGGATAAAGATGGAGGGGAAGGGAATGCCTGTGCAGCAAGTCAATGAGACGAGCGTGTTTTGTTAGAGAAACAGTCTAAGAATAGTCAGGACAGCTTTCAAACAAAGTGTGGAGAAGCATGTGCAAGAAAATTCAATGCAAAGCAGAGTGAGCAATGGCCAGGCACAAAATCCCACAGAGGAGTTGACACCAGAAGACTGACAGATGGATTT
Organism: Crocodylus siamensis; assembly: GCF_052110815.1. NCBI lineage: Eukaryota > Metazoa > Chordata > Crocodylia > Crocodylidae > Crocodylus > Crocodylus siamensis. Next base: position 215,886,294 of record NC_143397.1, on the reverse strand, counting down.
ACACAAATGGACAGCTGTTATCACGTATGGGCATCACTGAATTTTGAAACTGGGGTACAGATCTTGCTGGGAAAAATCCTTTTTGGATTATATCCACTTGGAAAGTCCTCATCAGTGGAAGGGAATGAGGCTTTCTTTCAGCAGATTGCCGTGGAAAGCTTTCATCCCTTTAATTTGTAGTTGTTCAACTCCCACCGTGCCAAGTGGTAGCCCTGGATCTGCTTTGCTCCCTGGTGTGTGTGATGGAAGCTATGCAGAATGTATAAGCAGAGCATGACAGAGAATACATGGGGGTTGGCTTGTGTAGGTTGCACCCTTAGGGCATAAAAATATGATTCATTTGTTCCCCCGTCACTATGGGAAGTGAAAAAATATACAAATGCTTCACCAGGTGCATAAAGAAAAGCTGATTTCCTGTATGTCTGAACTGACTGATACCCACACATGCCTGTGATGTATTAGAAAGTTTGCCAGCCCACATACTGGCAGTATGTGGGACAAGGACTGGAACTGCATGGCAAAAATGAAGTTATTCAGGAAAATATAAATGCTGTGAGGTTTATGGCAATTGGCTGTGTTCCGCTAATTTTCAATTTTTAAAAAATTCTTATATAAATAATAATCCACAATAAAATAAGGACACCAAAACATATATTTAATATAGGTAACTTTGGTACATAATCTCTGATATGTCTTGGAATGAATAATCTTTGAGGAATATGAATGTACTACCTAATTTACTAATAATTAATTTAAAAAACGGACTCCATGTTATGTCTCTCATACATGCCTGAGAGTCTGTTACCATGTTCTTCTCTATAATACATTACTATAGCATTAATATTTACAAAAAAATTATCCCCTCCCTCTCTCCCCTACTTCTTTCTTTCACACATATATGGAAAATGTAGACATGCACAATCTTTGATGCTCTACTTGTCTATTGTGACACAGAGCTGGGCTGTAAGGTGGGTTTTTTTGTTTGTTTGTTTTGGATGCACTTGGATTTTTAAGATTGTTTTTTCCTTCCATCAAAACAAATGCCAGAACCTCAAATATTTCACAAACCGATAATTTAAAAAACATTTTAGATTGAAGCAGTCCAAATGCTTTGCTCTGATCATTCCAAAATTAGGCTTTATTGTTTTAATTCTTTTAAAAATAGAAATTCAGTAGAAATATTGAGCTGAAATGTCTGTTGAATCAAAGATCAATTTTTTTTTAAATGTCAAAATGTGATGGCTCACCTCCTCTTAAGCTTTTTAAAATAATTTTCAGACTGGGAGATTTACTGCAAACAGTTAGTTTAGATGAAATTTGCATTTTCCAATATTTTTAAAATAAAAGGAGGAAGCAACTTCAACTATCTGAAACCTGAAATATTGTTCCTGCCTTTGTTCCAGGTAGTTTGCAACTTCAGAGAGCCTCACAACATTGCTGAGAGACACCTCACCAAATAAGACATTCCTGCTCAGAGAATTATCCCATCTATTGACTCCCCTGTGAAATAGGAAACAACATAACCATAAGGAATTATGAATACATCCTACTTACCAGCAAACAACTTCAAGGTAAACAAACTATTCCAACTTTTCTCTGAGCCTAATCTGCCTATAAAATGAACTTTTCCAAACAGGAGATTTTACCACCTTCAACTCTCCTATGAAATATGAACTTTCATTTCTACTCAGGAGAACTTTCACAGTCTTTTCCCTAATGTCTGATGAAGGGTGTTTGCATGCAAAAGCTGGCAATTTTTTTTTTTGTGGAAAAGTCTAATGGGTCTAATAAAAGATATCACCTCTACCATGAGTCCTGATTGCATTTTCCAACAACACATTTTGCTGGAAAATTCCCTACCAACTCTAGTGCTACTAACTTCTGCAAAACACAGATTTATATTTTAAAAAATAATTTTTTTTTGCCCTTACTACTTCAAGTAATAATTCTATACATTAGCAGAAGTCAGCATGTAAAAAACACTAAAATCTTACTCTGCTGCTTACAGCTGAGTGAAAAAACAGAATTATTTGGTTTCCCTCCAAGTGTGAAACTGACAGGAATAAAGTTTTACTCTACTACATTTTTGGAGAAAAAATGGAGGATTAGGATAATTTTACGTGTATCAGTAGGTCACATTTAAGAAGGGCTTTAAAATACATTAAAATTATTTTAATATCCTCTAGTGATGGCAACTCACAGGTATAGAATAGGGGAAGGAAGAATTTACAAAACTATCTTTAAGAAATGCTTTCTTGAGCTACAGGGACACCATATCATATTTGCAAGTCTGATAATGTTTTTTTAAGAGGATCTCAGAGGCAGTTAGCCATTTTAGTCTGAAGTCCGGTAGAAGGTAAGGCAGGGTGGCATCTTGACACCTTAGGGCACTTTAGAGCTTGTGAGCCACTCTGATTAAAGTGCCACTGCACCTCCTGAATTAGCTTCCTCATGCTTGAAAATGGCAGTAGAGGTGCTTGAACTAAAGGCCATTTGATGTTTGATGAGCTTCAGTTTAAGTGATCCCATGGCCATTTTAAAGCACAGAGAAACTGATACGCGAAATGCAGGAGGCTACCGGAGTGCGGTAATTGCCATGCGATTAATATGGAATTCTGGTTTGTTGAAGCAGCCTCTGTGCACATGTATAGGCACCCCCAGGGGTTTTAGGAAAGCTGACTTCCACAAGCTTAGGAGATTGGTTGGCGAGATCCTCCAATGGGGAAGGGAGTCCAAGATGAGAGGTCATTCCTCAAGGATGTGGTCCTTGGAGCAGAAAGGAAGTCCATTCCCTTTTGAAAGAAAGGCAGCAAAAGGGCTGGGAGGCCCTCTTGGCTCAATAGAGAAGTTATGGGCCTCCTGAAATTGAAAAGAGATGCTTATAAGGGATGGAAGTCAGGAATTACTACCATGGAGGAGTATATAGCAATAACCTGCACCTGAAAGAAGTGGTTTAGAAAAGCAAAGGCAGAAACCAAATTCAAATTGGCAACCAGAATCAAGGACAATAAAAAGTCCTTTAGACAGGTAGGAAGTTGGAAAAAAATATGGGAAATATAAGGCCCCTGCTGAATGAAATGGGGCAGCTGATAACTGACACTCAGGAGAAAACTGAACTCCTAAATGAATACTTTGCACTGGTATTCCAACAGTCCAAGGGTATTAGCCTTTTTGACAGCATACATGATGATCAAGGTGGGGGTGATCACTTTCCCATAGTTGATGAAGATCTTGTAGGGGAACATCTAGAGAGGCTGGATATCTACAAGTCTGCAGGACTGAATGAACTACACCCAAGAGTGCCAAAAGAATTGGCTGATATCATCATGCGACCTATGGCAAAGCTATTTGAGGACTCATTGCACTCAGGAGACTGGAAGAGGGCCAATGTGGTGCCTATATTCAACAAAGGGAGAAAGGAGTACCCAGGGAATTACAGGCCAATCAGTTTGACCTTAATCCCTGGTAAAATCCTGAAAAAAAAAAGATCAAAGTATCCATTATTGATAGGCTAACTTAAGGCAGTATTCTAAACAACAGCCAACACGGCTTTGTTGCAGACAGGTCATGCCTGGCCACCCTCATTTCCTTCTATGATCAGGTAACTTACAACCTGGATAAGGGAAGTGAGGGTGATATCATATACTTGGATTTAAAAAAGACCTAGTCTCCCCTGATGTCCTCATGGTAAAATTGGGAAAATGTGTCCTTGGCTATTTTATGGTCCAGTGGGTAGGTAACTGGCTCTAAGGTAGGACCCAGAGAATATTAATAGATGGAACTGAGTCAGCACGGTAGAAGGTGACCAGTGGCATCCCTCAAGGTTCAGTACTTGGACCAGTGCTTTTCAACATTTTCATCAATAATTTGGATTCAGGTGTTAAAAGCAGATTGGCAAAGTTCATGGAAGACACCAAATTATGGTTATACTTGAAGATAGGCTAGGGATACAGGCTAACCTGGACAGGTTTGGAAGGTGGGAGGATAAAAACCTAATGATTTTTAACACAGAAAAATGTAAAGTGCTCCATCTGGGCAGAAATAATCCACAACACACTTACAGGATTGGCACTGCTACACTTTCCAGCACCACAACTGAAAGAGATCTGGGAATCATGATAGACCACAGAATGAAGATGAGCCATCAAGGTGATGCCATAGCTGGAAGAACAAACAAAACACTGGCATGCATCTACCGATGCATCTCAAGCAAGACTAAGGTTGCCATCTTCCCCCTCTACTTGGCCTTGGTGAGACCATGGTTGGAGTACTGCATCCAGTTCTGGGCACTGCATTTCAGGAAGGATATGGAGAAGCTTAGGAAAGTCCAAAAGAGGGCCACACACATGATTAGAGGTCTGGAAAGCAGGTCATACAAGGAGAGGCTGAAACACATAGGACTGTTCAGCCTGGAGAAAAAAAGACTTAGAGGGGACTTGGTGGCAGCATATATGTATACAAGGGGCGTACATCAGGGCCTGAGGGAGCATCTGTTCACCAAGGCACCCCAGGGGTAGACAAGAACCAATGGCCACAAACTGCTTGAAGATCACCTGAGATTGGACATAAGGAGAAACTTCTTTATGATTTGAGTGCCTAGGGTCTGGAGCAGACTCCCCCAGGAGTGGTACAATCACGTACCCTGGAGATCTAAAAAATGTCTTGACATGCACCTCACTGGGGTCATCTTTCCTTCCCATGTGCAGGGGGCTGGACCCAATGATCTAATGAGGTCCCTTCCAGACCCTAACACCTATGAATATATGTGTATAAATGCCTTCAGAGATTAATTGATTGAGAGGCATGAACTGTCATAGGAAACATCCTACTTATTCAGGTACTATCTAACTACATGTTTGCTTTTTTAAAATCTGATCCCTGAAAAGTAGACCTGTGTGAAGCAGCTAGTATTCAGTTTGGATTCGGTTGATTCAGGGGACAGTGATTCAATTTGGTGATTTGAATCACTGTCCTGAACTGATTTGGCTGAATCTGATTCAGAGATTTGGTCACTGCCAAATTGCCTGAATCTCAATCAAACAGGCCCCATCCCCTGCCCGCTCTCCCAGCCCCGTCAATGGCTATCCCGCCTGGGCCCAGCATCCTAGCTCTTTAAAAAAAAAAAAAAAGGCCCACACTCACTGGATCTTGCCAGGCAGGGGGGCAATCCCTGCTGCCTCCTACTGCCCCATGCTGGGTGGAGGGGCTCTTCCATGAGCCCCTAGAAGCCCCAACAGCCACTGCAGCAGCTGGTGACTGTGGGGCTTTTTTTTAAAAAAAAAGAACCAGGAGCTGGGGCCAGGCAGGGCAGCTATCGATGGGGCTGAGAGAGTGGGAGGAGAATGGGGGCTTGTGGCAGAGCCCCTCATGCAGTGTGGGTAGCAGGGGGCAGCAGGGATCAACCCTGTCCCCCCTACCTGGCAGCAGGTGGTGAGTGCAGGGCTTTTTTTCTTTTTTTTTTTACAGTGCTGGGATGTTGGGCGTGGGCAGCCATTGACATGGCTGGGAGAGTGGGCAGGGGCAGAGGGCACTCAGGAGGGCTGGGGGAGCAGGCATGGGATGGCACCCCCTACTTACTGGCATGGAGTTCTGGTCCAGCTCCCTGCAGCAGCGAGTGCCCATATCTCTGAAGCTCTCTGAATCTTTCCTGAATCAATTCAGAGGGCTTCGAATTGATTCAGACCTTTTTATTGGTCTCCCAATTCGATTCAGATTCAGAGATTCAGCTGCCAAATCTCCCCCGAATCAAACCAGCACCTGAGGCTTCCCAAAGCCCAACTAGAAAGTACTAATATGATCATTATAGAGGTGTTCTCCAAACTTACCAATATGAGGTATTTAGCCATACGTGGTTTGATATGCTATTTGCTTTGGTACATTGAAAGTGCATCTTCCAACTTGCCAGATCAAAAATTGATGCTGTAATCTTTAAAGCTTGTGGTTAAACCACTAAATGAAGAAACCAACAAAAAATTGTGGAAAGTGGAGAAAACTGCATTTATACTTCGGTGTGATATAAACAGGTTTTTTTCCTATGTAACTTTTGTTGCACATTCCCGCCTGACACCCACAGAGAGGTTATGCTGCTCCAAGTGTTGTGTCAATGAGGAGTTGTGCCGATGTGGTAGGGTTCAAGTCTGATGCCACTTGCACTTGGAGAATTTTAGAATAACAGCTATTTAGTTACATCATGCATATTTTAGTGTAAATGGCAGTAGAGCTGTGTCTGAAATGTTTTAATAAAGAGATCTGCTAGTTACATTTTCCATGGAGCCAGAAAGAATTAGGAGCACTCCTGCTCATGTCACTTCAATTAATTACATTTGACAGAATTCTTTTGTCTTAAAGGCACAGTTGCTAGTCCGATTTGGAGGCCAAATTTTGTTCTCTGTTACCACAAAGCACATCCAGCTTATCTTCAGCAAGTCAATGGAATTGTTCTAAATGTATACAAGTGAGTACAGTTTGGCTACAGAGTTTAGGGACCCAATCTATCCTGAGGCAAACATTTCTCCCTTATTAAAAATGGCCTAAATACACCTTTGATCCCAATAGGAGAAGAGCAAGTTTCTGTTGAACAGAAGTAGGTATGAGCTTGTAGACATATTTCAAGTGAGATGCACAGTGTCTTCTGAGAGATTAATCATTATCTTTGTAGTGAAGAATAGTTTATAAGGAATTATGGTGGAGTAGTGTTTATGTATTTAAACTTTTATATTTAAAGTTTAACTCTTTTAAACACTCTAAAACCCACATGTACTTGGACTGCCCTGAAGTTTGGTGTGCTCAGGTAAGAGGGTGGGGATGAGACGTAGGACAGGGCTGTTGTTCCAAAGCAGGATTGTTTAAACAAGCAGCTTCTCTGATACAGCCCTTTCCACTCTGCTCCCGGTGTCTCCAGGTATTAGATATAAATCTCCAGGAGCCTGCTGAGAGTCACCCAGGAGATAAATGATAGGACATGCATTAAAATAAATATTAAATGTTGAATTCAATTTAAACAGTAGTTCATTGGGTTTTTAAAATATAATAGTAATGTGTATTTGCTTTCCACACCATAATCTGTAACCAAGGTACACAAGCACGCGGGCATGTTCGTATTGTGTGTTGTGGGTACATTGGCATTCTGGAAACCTCATGGAATAAATTCAAACAGAGTTGGCAACCCTACCCTTGGGGCTGCCTGAAGATAAACCAAATTTAAACCTCTGAAACAAGAAAAAGTAAAATGAAAGTACATGTAACCCTTATTTCTGCTGGGGAAACTGATTGGAGAAAGAGGACTAATTAGGGGAGCCAAGGACTGGCTGAAACTGGGGAAGACTAGAGTGGACCTACAGAGCCTGTTTTGGTGTATACCTCACAGTACTTACTCAAGGGAGGATACAATTCTCTAGTTATCAGTTGTACAAAAGCAGAGGGTACCAGATTGCTAGGAGCATATTTTATGAGCTAATGGCTCCAAAATGATAACAGCTTAATTGGATGAATACACTGAACTGGAGATAGTGGCAGGGAGCTTTATACTGCAGGGACTAGTTGGGCAAGAGCATGGATACATAGTTAAAATACATGGTTAAAGTTACTGTAACTGCCATGTATTAAAACTGTCAAGATTTGTAGACACAAACCATTCCTGGACCCTGTTAGCAAGTACACATTCCAATATTTCATGGTGTCACCATCATCCCCTTTCTACTACGCAAATTGTGCAGGAAAGAGAATGCAGACTTAGGGATTGAATTTTCCTGCCTACAGTAGCTTCTCATGTACAAACCTTCATGTTAAATACTGTGTGCTCTGACCAGAAACATTTCCTTCATTAAAAAAAAATATACCTAGAAACTTCAGTGACATACAACTTTGCTAATGCAGAGTTCAAGGTGTCTAGTGGGGTTTTGGGTCCTTCCAGAACATTGAGTTCAGCAAAACTCAAACCTCTGAAAACAAGAATATCTCCTCCAAGAGAGAAGTTAAATGTGCACAAAACATTTATTTTGCTGTAATGCACCCATAGAGCACATCTTCTCATACTGCCTTTGAATTTTACTGAAAAGAAGTGTGGCTGTCTACCTTGCCCTCTAGTCAAACAGTTGGTCTACTCTGCAAAAACCACATCAGCTGAACTTTCAAATGATCTGCTGAAGTAATACAGTTCTAAAAAGGTGAACTTCAGCCAGCTTTCCACTAAGGAATGGTGTAATGATCAGCCAAAGTAAGCCATTTGCAGTAGAGAAAGAATTGTACCTGTCCTACAAAATTCAGGATCTATACCATATATAACAGAACACTATCTACTGACCCTTTATCTCCTACAAAATTTTGCATTTATACACCTTCAGGGCACCTTCTTACAAAAGTTTAAGCTTCTGTTTCCTGGTTAATAAATTTATGCCCCCAAACAAGACATTGCCTCCTTCTTTTAGATAGGACAGCATTTATTTTCAAGCACAAACCATGTGACTTAAGGTCTTTATGGATATGTCTACACTGCATTCCCAGTACCCTTGAAAGGGGTGCTTTCAAGCACACCCATCCCCACTCACATGAGCCAAACTGGGAGATGTGGTTGCAAGACTACTCTGTGAGCATTTTCTATGATGGTCCTCAAAGACTCTGCCTTCAGCATACCTGAGAGCAGCAGCATATTCCCAGGGCAGCTTGCATTTCTGGATTTGTTGTGTGGGATCAGAGGACAGGAGAGTGGGAGAGAGGCATGCAACACTTCCAGGTTCTGCTGAGGACATAGTGTAGACATGCCCTAAGAATACAAGATGACAATCAGGGACTGCAGAAGCCATTTTTAGAGAGGCATGTCTTCAATAGGATGGAATGAATTATTTCAGTCCCTCCTGTTGAAACTGTGCCACTTTGTAGCATTACTTAGTGGGCCAGTGAATGGAACCCACCTCTCTTCCTTGAGAGTCCTAACCACTAAAGCAGAGAGTCATTTTCACACACTTTCCATGTCTCTGGCTCGGTGAATACTTATTACTGCATAGACATCAAGGTATTTGGCACTGTCAGGGTTTCGGTAGTTCCATACTGGCCCAGCAGCAGAAATGTGGGACCTGGGGAATTTCACTGGTGGAACATAAGGAATCCAGGGACTTTAGGCATTGCCAGGTGAAGGTAGCAACTGAGTAAGGCTTTTTGAAGATCTAAATATTGGACTTAAATATCTAAAATAGCAATTAAAAGCCTGGGATCTCTTCTCCACTGAGCCCCTGTTTCTACAAAAAAAGGCACTAATTCAGTTTCTGATCAAGTGATTTCAAACTACTTATCCATTGCACCTTATTTCATGAAAAAAAATTATGCTCCAGTGGAGCTCACAAGTAATAGTTATAGCTATAATCTGGAGGCTTTATTCACCTTTGTGAGGTGTACACATATCTTCCATTAACTTTAATAGTGCCTGCATTGTTCAGGTTGCTAACTGAGAACTAATCAGGCCCTACAGCCTAAAGTTTACTTCCACAAATAGTCCTATTAATTTTGGCTGAGGTAAATGCTTGCAGAATTTGGTATTTAATGTATTGTTTTCAAAACAACCAATCTATACCATATCAGACAGATTCTGCAGGATAAAGTGAAAGAGCAACAGAATCTGTCCTCATATCATTGCAATTTCCAGCTGGCTGATGTGGATGACATACAAGTGTCAATGAAAGCACCATTTTATTTCTCAACAAAGAGAAGGGTCCAGATGAGTGTGGAGCAGTTGCAAGAGCTGGCAGAGTAACCAGAGCTGAGTGAAACATCTGGTTTTTGTTTCACAGACTTTTGACAGCAAAAACAGAGTTATTTTTAGAATTTTTACAAGACTTGCAGTCATTTTAAGCAAAGCTTTTTGCAATGTTTTCCATTTTTTTTGAAAAAAAGAGATTGTTCTTGATATCAAAATGTGATTTTCCTAGGGGGAAAAGCTCACAAACCTCTACTGATACTTAAATGTTTCAGTATTTTTTTCTTTGCAAAACCAGCAGAAAAATGTTCACCCCAAAGCTCAGTGAGAAATTCTGCTAGCAATTCAAGGAGAAAGCTTTCTTTCATGAATAAATGAATGGTTTGTCTTAGAAGAGAATTACATATGCTGCCTTCCTTCCCCCCACCCCTCCCTGACTTAACTGTTGGTTTCCAGATGTAGCAAAAGCTGGTTTGAGCAAAAGTACATATGTTTTCAGCATGAATTCTTTTGGCAGGGTCCTGCTATTCTGTAATACAAAGTTGCTGCAAGCTGTCCCTGACCAACCTACTTGTATAATGTGCTCTAGAGATTAGTTTGCTCCATTTGAATCTTTTTTTTTTTTTTACCCTCCCTTCATCAGGCTTCATTTTTCTACAAAGGTTAGGATTTTTGCTTTGCCTATTTGTTGTAAAACTGAGTACCCTGAGTGCCCCGTCAATAAAAAAGAACCCTACAGATTGAATTTCCATGTAGTATGATAAGACAGCTAATTTTAATTCACATCTCCAGTATCCTAAATCTGATCTGCTTTGGAAGTTAGATGTTTTTTATAGAGTGATTACATTATCCTGTACATTTATTCATGGACATTTGGCTCCTAGTAATGTTGGACCACATTATAACACACTTAATCAAGCTGGGTAGTTCTTTGCTCCCTGAGTAGTAGACTGAGTAGTCCCTGGAATGGGACTACTTGCAGAGTAAAGACTGACTCAGCATAAGTACCCCAGTATCTAATCCTATGGTAGCATCACAGAGAAAACAATACTGCAAACAGCAAGCAAGCAAAAAATCCTAATGATAAATATATTTTCAGTGACAGAAGGTTAGAATCACACTTTCTTCAGTCATAGATGCTTGGCTGAGTCATCTGCTAACTTGCTGCTTGCCTTCCTCTTGCCATATATTATCCATGAATGAACACAGCAATTTCCATACCTATTATTCTTTGGGTTCAATCATTTAGTGCACTCTGCAAGGTAGAATGAGGCCACCTTTCCAACATTAGTTCTATTACTTTAGTGCTAGCAAATTATTCAACCACCAATTCATAAAGCACTTAGAGCTCATATTAATTATCAGAGACTAAAGAGATATAAATACTTAAATGATTCATTTTATAGATTTGCTTTTAAATATAAAAACACCCCAAGATAGGAAATGATTTTAAGGTTTATATCATGCTAGGTTACAGCTTACATTATATCCGTTTCATTTGTGACATAATGTAAATACACTATACATGATTATTGTGTTTGATTGTCAGTGCCAAGAAAACACTGCAAGATGAAACTCTACAAAAAGCACCCCACACATCTTATAAATATCTCAAAAATCCAGCAGGGAAATACACTGTTATTCCTTTTTGATTCAACTGGTGGGCTAAATTTATGATGTTGCAGGTTGTTTCCATTAGGCTAAGAAATGTGTTATGGAAGCAGGTGTTTCTTTGATGCTTATTTACAGAGCACACAGGACACAGCAGGAATCAAGAAAAGGAAAGCAACTGTTTCTTTGTCCACCATTCCACGCCCCTTTCAAACAATACTGGGCATGTCTACACATGCGCTTTAATGCGCAATAAACTATTTTACTGCCCATCAAAATGTCACATAAAAAACCATGACATTGTGCTAATGTGCAGTAAAATAGTCTACTGTGCATTGTCACTTAAAAACTGCACAAATGAGCTACTGCGCATTAGAGCAGCCTAATGCGCGTTAATTTAGTACCTCACATTGGAGGTACTAGATTTAATCCACATTAGAAAAGGTGCATTAATGCACATGTAGACACACCCACTTAGTACCAATGATTAGATCTAATAAATGACTTGGACAACAAGAAGATAATTTAAGTGGGATTGAAGGGCATCTATATGCAAGTGTGGAGGCTGCGCCGATAAGCTGTAGTTACTGTGCTCCAGCAGATTGGTCAAGTCTGCTGGAGCCTGGTCATAACTGAATTTCAGCCTCCATATCTCATGTATCAGTGTCCCCAAACTTCATAACAGTGATGGGGATGCTTTAATTAAAGCTTTAGTTTAAGTGCCCCCACCACTGTTTTTAAGCACGGCAACACTGATGCATGAGACACTGTGGCATTTTAATTAGAGAGGCTTTTGGAGCCTCTCTGATTAAAGTACTATGCCCCCTCTTCCGCTTCCCCCTGCCCCCGCCCCAAAGCACATGTAAAAGTGCCTGAAGTGCATAGCTCCATACTGCAATCCAAGACACTCCTGCTTAGCTTCTGCCTAGTGCAGGGGACACCAAAACTCCACTGGTGTCTTCCTTTTTTTACCTTACTTTACCAAAGCATTGAGAGTTCATCTTTCAGCCACATCTAGAGCTGCCTAGTCTCAGCTCCTTGCAGATGCTAAAAACCCACCCAAAAAACAGCACTTCACTTCAAAGGCAGTGTCCCTCTGTGCCGAGTGCAGCACATGCCCAGTTGAGGCAGCATGTTAGTTGGACTTGGCTTGCCCAATATCTGTAAAGATCAAGTGCTTTAGTGTGGCTTTTTTGTGCTTTTATCTAGTAGCTAAATTAGCACCAAAAAGTGCCAAAAAGCCCCGCTGAAGTGCCCAATCTATACAGAAGCTGTGGAACTGGGTCTAAATAATGTGCTGCTTCTTTCGGTAAGACTTTTTTTTTTAAAACATCTGCAAGCAGCCTTATGCCTAGCTCATGTAAAGTGGACTGGGATCTAAAAACTAGTCCAAATTCCCTGAGGGGAGTGACCCCATAGGTTATCTTAGAGCACACTGACAGGTTCTCCATAAAGATGCAGTAACAACCACAATTTACTCTTAAACAACAGGTAGTAGTGTTGCTGCCACACACCTTTTGTATAAGTGTCTAATGGTTAGAAAACTGAGGTCTGAGATTAATTTTAAACTCATTTAATTTTAACTATCATTTTCTACCTCAAAGAAGAGTGTCCTTAACCATTGGGTTCTAAGCTATTGTGTGGTTGTGGGACGAGAAACACACTTCATACCTCCAGTTGATGCTGTGTTACAATGGAGAAAGAATTTAAGATTCAGTGGACAAGACTGAAAGAAAAAGCAAGAGGGAGCATGGTGTTACCTCCTACTAGTTAGTAGAGCTGTGCAAAACTTTGGTCACTGATTTGATTCGATGGAGATTTGGCCCGATTCACTCACTGAATCTCTGAATCTGAATCAAATCAGGAGAACCTTTAACTGAATTCGAACCCACCAAATTAATTTCAAGAGATTTGGAAACATTCAATGATTTGGACCTAGACACAGCTTTAAATGTTTTTTTCTACATACCTCAAGGTATCAGGTGGCTCGTGAACACTAAGATGGCGAGGCAGATGGAGCGTCCCACATCTGCATGAGGGGCTCCCCAGCTCATTTGGCAGCAGGCCTGGAAATGGACCAGAAGTACTTCCGGTCCAGTTCCAGGTCCACTGGGGAACATGTGGCGGGGGGAGGCACCCACACCTCCCCAGCTCAGCGACTTGTGTCTCCTGGGTCTGGGAGGAGCACCTGAGGTTTCCCCACAGCTGATCACCAAGCCAGGGGGGAGCCAAGCCCTGCGCTTTCAGCAGCGGACCCAGAAGTGGGCCAGAAGTACATCCGGTCCACTTCTGGGTTTGCCACTGAGCACGCAGGGCCCTCCCATTGAGGTCCTGTGATATGCTCTATCCGCCCCAGCATCACAGCATTCACAAGCCATGCTGGTACCTCAAGGTATGTAGAAAAAACATTTAAAGCTGTGTCTATGGCCGAATTGCTGATTCTCTGAATCAGCAGCGAATCTTCAGATTTGGATCTGCTAAATCGAATTGGGAGAGTGATCCAAATCAATGAATCAAATCACTGTCTCCAATTCAGGCTGAATCTGAATCTAAATTGAATATGGCCCATTTTGCACACCCCTACCAGTTAGAAAACTTACTTGGGAGTGTGGGTTCTGGGTTTTCAGGATTGTTTCTTTATTTTAACCACTGAGTACTGAATAGAAAACACAGAAAGTACTGGGAGCAGAGGCTTTCAAAAATATTTTAAAAGAAAACTCTAAGCCTTGCTCAGTGCTTTGAAAGAAGGGCTGTAGGCAGCGGTCTTCCAGAGTTGCTGCCAGGTGGCAGATCCCAAATAAATGGAGGCAGCTCCACAGTTCTGAGTGAAGCACCTGAGCCTCAGAGGCCAACAGAATACCATTCAGGTTGTTAAATAGATCCTTCATTGGCACACTACCTGTTTGGATTTCATTCAAGATTCCTAACTCTCCTTACACACTGCATAAGAAGACCAGGCAACTAACAAGGGGTTCTTGATTCCACATGGGGGCACTAAGCCCCCAAGATCACTCTCTCAGTTGTTTCTCAGGGCCACATTCCAGGTACTTATTCTGACTGTGGCCTTGGCTACAAACCTCCTCCTTACCCTTATGAACCTGGATGATGAAATCTGGCCCTGCGCTTGGAAGCTCCTTAGAATAGGGGTGTTCTTTGTTTTCAGTTTCCAAGGTGCCATAGATCAAGTGATAAATGGGGCTATTCTCCCAGCAGTGGAGCCTTTCACCCTTTTGGCCTGCTTTGACTGGTTACTTTGCAAGATACCATCCCGCCTCCATTCCCCAGCACCCCAGTGCAGCACAATTCAGGCAAGAGATGTAGAAAGTAACCAAGGAGAGCAAGTCTAGTGCTTACCAGAGCCTGGAAGAAAGGTGATTCACTGAGGCAAACTAAACCAAGCCTAGAGCGCAGAGTCCATAGCTGCAAATCCTACCTTGCCAAAACCTGGAGAGAAGAAAATAGAGGACCTGTTACCTAACAACCCCATGGAAGATTTTAACTGGGGAGGGAACAGCACTGGAAAACAGTTGTGACTAGAGTCTGGAAGAGGAAATCAAGGCGTTAGGGATGGGAAACTGGTAAAGAAGCTCTGTCCCTGTCCCTCACATGTGTTGGTATGAGGAAAAGGACTGATCTGTGTATGAGGCTGTTTGGTTATTTGTCTTCTGACAGCAGCATATCCAAGCATTAGCACGTGCCCTTTTTACATTCCCTGAGTCCTAGGGTTTCCTATGACACAAAACAAAGGTAACTCTGCTGAAGTCAATGGACTAACACCAGTGTACAGGTGCTACATGTCAGAGGAGACTCTAATCCCAATTCATGGAAGATGCATCAGTCAAGTGTCTACTGTCTTCTACACAGGCACATTCAGAGCAGCTGTCTTCCCCACTGCATACCCACTCTCATGTGCATTTTTTGGTTTACCTCCTACTGGGCGGGTGAGAACTGGCCCCAGAGTGAGTGCATTTTTGGACCTATTATTTATTTGTAAATGCTGTTTCAAATGTTCTCTAGATAGCCTAGCATTTTTTTTCATCTACTCTGAGCAGCTGGTGAATTTAGCTGTGGGAAGAAAAGGAAGAGTCAAGACAGTACTATGACATGAGGAAGGCTTGGAAAAGATGAGCGAGGCACCAGCATCATAATTCCTTCTACTTTCAGCATGATAAGCAAACATAGCACTTGCTTCTTGACAGTCTTTTTTTCACTTGCTAAGCAGCTTTGCACGTACGTGCAAAAGAATCATTGAATTGCATATATTGGATTAAAAGAAACTCTGTGGATATGTGGGTCATTCAGTCCTGGCCTTTCTTTGTTTTCCAGAGCCATCGGAGCTAGAGAAGAGAAGGCAATCTTTTCTGATATAGCCAAGGACCTACGTATCTTAATGCTACCAGCATCATATTTTCCATAATCAAGTGCCAGATGTTTTTTCAGATAAATTAAAATGATATCCCATGTTAGATTGCCACAGATTCTGCCAATTAGCATGTGATAATCTGGAACATTTCAAATCTAGATTTTCTATTGTTTGTTATACTGACTACTTTTCCTTCCTTGTTGTCCAAGGCATCGTTCAAACTTTTTCCCACATGCTTATGAATCTGCTGAGAAAATACCTGAAAAGACACCAAAACTAGGGGTCAGATAAACTCCTCATCATAACTGGGCACACCTCAAATTGATTCTGATGATAGTAACACCTGCCTACTCAGGGTAAAATTTGATCCCTGTTGACGTGGAATAGATATATTTTCATAGTGATTTCTTGAGATTACATTGATTACAAAATAAAGCCAGCAACAAGTGGGCTCCAGTAAGGGGATGGCCTGTGATGATCTTGATAAAAGTCAAATCATCTAATAAACACATCCCAGATGGAAATTAGAAAAAGATTTCTAACTATCCAAAGATGAGGTTCTCAAATGGCTTTCACACTGGAGTAACAGGGTCAAACAGTCGTCTAAGTGGCATTAAAAAGGAGCTTCATAATGTTATGAAAGAAACAATATGACAAGGTTGCCTGAAATAGTAAATAGCTGGATTCAGTGACCCCAGCAGATCCCCTCTAGATTAGCTTCCATGTACCTACATTAATAAGCTTTCTCCATCTCTATTTTTCTAGGATTCTTGATTGTATGTTAGCCTGGTAGAACTGATCTCTTACTGACTGATTTACAGACATCATTATATTTGGGTGTGGCTTTAGAAATGTCTTTTTGGGCACCACTGTACTTCTCCAAACATGGCTGAGTCTTAGGGCATGTCTATGTTTCATCGGAACTAGGCCAGGAAGTACTGCAGTGACGCACTTGGAAGAGTTTATTGACATAAGCCCACGGCCACATGTTACTTCTGGTTCAAGAATCAGTGTGGGTGGAGTGTACTGTACTGCAACACTTCTTGGCATGATACTGAGGAAGTACAGAGCGATCCTTCTAATGACCCCTTATTTTTAATACTGGAGTGAGGAAAATGATTCTTTGCAGGCACATGCAAATTTATCTGATGAACTATATATATATAAAAAATATATTTATATATATAAAAATAGCATATGGCAATGGTTTTCAAAATTTCTGAAGTCACAGAACCTGTTAATATTAAGGATGTGTGAAATGGGCCCTGTTCAATTTGGATTCAGATTCAGCCCAACCCAGGGACAGTGATTCTATTAGTTGATTTGGATCACTGTCTCCAATTTGATTAGGCCAAATCCAAAGATTTGATGCCGATTCAGAGAATCAGTGATTCAGTCATATACACAGCTTCAAATGTTTTTTCTACATACCTCGAGGTATCAGGCATGGCTCATGAACGCTGTGATGCTTGGGCAGATAGAGTGGCCCCCCCGGAGGGTGGGGGGCCCCCCACATGCTCGGCAGTGAACCCCGAAGTGGACTGGAAGGACTTCTGGTCCACTTCTGGGTCTGCCAGGGAGCATGCCGGGGGGCTCCCCTATGCCCTCCCACTCAGTGATCAGCCGTGGGAGGACCCCGGATACTCCCCCAGACCCAGGAGGCACCAGTTGCTGATTCTAGGGGCTGTGGGGGCGGGGGTCAGCGCACTCCCCGACAGAGGACCAGGAGTGCTTCTGTTCCACTTCCGGGTCTGCTGCCAAGTGTGCTGGTGACCCGCCTGCACTCCTGTGGGATGCTCCATCTGCCCCAGTGTTGCAGCATTCACAAGCCACCTGCTACCTAGAGGTATGTAGAAAAAACATTTAAAGCTGTGTCCATGTCCGCATCTTTCCGAATCTCTTCGAATCAATTCAGAGGGTTCCGATTTGATCTGAAGAGATTAAAGGGTCTCCTGATTCAATTCAGAGATTCAGCCACCGAACTGGACCAAATCTCCACTGAATCGAATCAGCAACCACAGCTTTGCACAGCCCTAGTTAATATCATTTGCTGTGCCCTGGCACCCCTACTCCTGGCTCTGTAGGCCATGTGAGCTGATGCAGGGCCAGGTGACCTGGCTTGGCAATGGCAGTGCATTACGTCCTAGCCCACTCCTCCATTACCACTAATCTCTGTGCAGAACCCTTCATAATCTATTGCAGAACTCTAGGGTTCCACGAAACACAGCTTGAAAACCACTGGTGGACGGGATAAATCCACACAAGTGAAGTTTGTGTGCTTGTTTGAAGGTACTGTGTTTTTACTGATTTTCTTTCTACTTGCTCTGCTTTCTACTCCCTGCCTTGTGTTTTCTGCCTAATCTGATACTTCACTTTCTGCTCTCTGACATTGTGCTCCCTGCTCCCTCCCTGATCTGCCACATGTCACACACAAAGGCTGTCCATGTCACTGGTGGCACCATCGTCTAGTGATTTAACTTCCAAAGGAAACTTGCATTATTAAGGACTGCAGTGGTTGGCTCCGATTTTGAAAGTCAGTCTCTTCTCCTCTACTGAAAGTGTTCACTGTCCACTGAAAAGCTAGGCAGAGGAGGAAGACAGGAAGACTCCTAAGCTTCATGAATTATAGATACTTAGAAGTAGAAACAGATAAAGATATAATGAGGGATGTGGTTCTTTTGATCAACTCAATTGACTTTAATATATTTTAGGACATACTTCAGTAGATTTTGCAACAATACTAGCTAGAGACAGGCTAAAAACTTATATTAGGGTTGTTAAGGAGCACTTTATAAAGAGTCATGAAGCTAGCTCAAAAATTCTAGGTAAGGCTGTATTTCTTTTTAAGGATTCAGAATTACATAATGTTGCGTACTTGTGATAAATTAGTAATAATTTATCAGCATACATGTTAATTTATACGTTGTGTTACAGCAATACGTACAGATTCAAGCTGGGTTAGGATCCGTACAAACATATGCTGGTGAACTTACCTTTGTCTCAAATAACTTAAAAAATTGTAGACCAAAACTATTATTTTGAGTTCACAGATTCATAGACTTTTACATCATAATGGAGCATAAAAGCCTGGTCTGACCTTTTGCATAACCCAGGACAATTTCACCCAATAATTTCCTTATATAGCAGGGAATTATTTTTTTCTGCTACATAAATAAATATGGAGAGTAGTGGCAATGTGGTGATGGCAGCTTGCTATGGCTGCATAGGTGTGAATTAGAGCCCTCCTCTGCATTTGTGCCAAAGGCTGCTCTCAGCTGTGGATAGGTACTGGTCATTTGGATTGGGGAGTCAAAGTGTTTAAGCTGAGTATAAGGGGAGGGGAGAGGCAGAAATACATTGTTATTAAAATATTTTTCACTAAGAAGATCCTATAGTTAAAGGTGTAATGTAAGTGCAAATGTTGAAACTGCAGCCATTAACTGAAGACTGTTGTTAGCCAATGTAAAGTGTACTTTCAGATTCTATTGTTTTTTTTCTTTAATGATCCATTCTAATTACTTTTTAGCTCAATGCACCGGAAGCCATTTGCTAACCAGAATTTTAAATATTAATGCAAGAGTGTTTAAGATGTGTCCATTAAGGCTGGTAAAGTTGTGTTTGATTAACGGGCTTTTCATAAATGCACTGACACAAACTCTTTTTTTTTAATTAATTCAGCCTGCAAATGAACATCATCCATTTTGCTATCAGATTTTATCAGTCTGTAAAGTGCCTTCTCACTTCAGTTTTCAGCCCTGAATGCAGAACACTTTGTGAAAAATGACAGAATTTTAATGAGAAAGTGAACAACATGCCATCAACACCCTTTCGCCAGTAAAAATGGCATAACATCAAGCTTTAAATCATGTTCCCTCCACACCTTTGGACATCTGCGATTCTGTCTGAGTCCTCAAAATCTGCTATATCTATCACCAGGTGCAGCCTTTAAACACTGAGGATCTTTCTGCTTCATTGGTTGGCATGGCAACAGTTGTCAAATCATCCCTTGATAATGCTCTTTAATTGACTGTATAAATTATTTCTGAGATATGTGATTGCAAAATGATGCACTGAAACTCTTTAGTGGGAAGATCAGGCTACTTGCATTTAAAAATGCATTGCATTTACTGACCTTAGCAAAGAAACTGACCCTCGGATAAAGCTGAATACTTTGGATAAACATTAAGCATTACGAAAAAGTTCAGAGCTATGGCAAACATAATTTCTATTCCGAGTATATGTTAACAGATAAAGCAGGGGAGGTCATATGTAAAACATCCAAAAGCCATAAAGTTATTATTAATGTGTTTGCTTTTTAACAAAAGGATGACAGTTGAAAAATTCTATACTGTATGGGAATGCATAGGCACAATAATTTTTCCATTATATTCAGGACCATTTTAGCACAGTAACCAGCATAATCTCATGTGTCTTCTGCTGTCTTTTCTATCCTATTTTCTCCATCACTAAGCGGGATGTTATGCTGTAATTTCTGTCTTCCCTTTTAAATCATGATCAATGTGGAAACGATTAACTCTTAATACCATGCCCCAAACCATCTAGTTCTTTTTCAAATCTTTTTATCCAGTGCAATAAAGTCTGTGAATATTTAGATAAATGTTACAGCTATATAGAAAACACATGAAAGCACAGACCAGGGGCTATAGGGTTCACTGATGAGAAGCTTTCAGCATCTCAAATGCTGTCTCAGAGCCTTTGTAGGTTATTGGGAAATGATTAATCTGATTAAGGTTTGTAAACTTGAATGCAAACAATAACGTTATCAATAGAACACTAGCATCAATTGATTACAGTTGGTCACAAGTGCTTTGAGCAAGCAAACAGTGTCCAAATCTGTTTGGATGTTTCAAGGCTTTAAATTCCCAACTAATATTTCGCTACTACTTATCTGTGAATTCAGCTGGATACACACTTAGGGTAAAATTTATCCGAGATAAGCAGCAGAAATGGGGGCTTATCTCTGTGGTACTGCACAAATATTATTTCACTGGACCTCAAAGAGAGATTTCCTCTGACTCTCAACTACATCAATGTTGGCATCAGCAGAACTCCATAAGGATAGGGATAGGGAGGTATGGTCTGCCAAGAAAGGGACATTTAAAATCAAAACTTGCGTAATTTAGAGCATGATGTCCTTACAACAGTTTAAAATGAAGTCCAAGTCAAGCACAGAAGATACCTCACCCCTGATCCTGGATAAGTGATATGCAATAGTGTCCTCAGGAGAGGTTTGTGGGAAGACAAGAAGACATGTGTATCTACCACATGTATATCTTCCAAAGTAAATGTCACAGAACAAGGAGTAGCCATCATAGCGGTGGCGAACTCTACCTGTCCCTGTAACTCCGAAGTCACAGATGTGTACCACTTTTTTGTGCCTCATGCCAAGCTACAGAACAATGTATATTTGAGAGAATAAAATTTGAGAGTGGAAACTCCATCACTAGGTTGTTTCAAAACATGCAAAGGGCTCTGTATTAGACTAATCAGTATCTGTAGTTCCCTGTTACCTGCGAGTACTTCAGTAGAAGTTGCTACTGAGTTCTACGCATCCCTTTGCCTGGAAAAGTCAGCTTAATTCAGACAAGATTGGAAGAAGCTAACACATTTATATTAGTTTTACTCTTCAAAGATACATATATACCAGTAGAAAACTGAAGAAGATGGTGAAATGAAAATTGTAAGAATCAGGAATTGTGAGGGGAAGGACTAGTGTGAGCTATCACTGGAGGAATTAATTTAAGGGGACACAGAATCAATTTGGGTCAGCCATGCAATGGAAGTGACATTTTGTTTCCTTGGTACCATACCATCACTTTTGTGTTAGTGCAATCATTTTCAAATTCATGGAAGCAACATTACTCCTGGGAAAAGATGGACAAGGTGATGAGAATGGATGTAGTGTTAGTGGTGGTACGGAGTGCTTTTTCTCAGTTAAAATAAATAATGTAATGTGCTGCTTTGGAAAGGATATCACAGAAAGGGTAGCAGATATTGGGTACCCTGAATGGTACCTAGAAAGAATGTGAATCTAATGAATGTAATGATTGCATCAGAACGGTGGGACAAAAGCTCAAGGGAGGATTTATAAAGTGAGGATTTATCGACTACCTGATCTCTGTGGTGAACTGAAGAGCTCTACCTGTCCCTGTAACTCCAAAGTCACAGATGTATGTGTCTTTAAAGATGTATGAATATTTGGTCTACATTCTGTGATGAGAATTGACTTAATCAGGCAGTCTTCAGGTAGGTACACAGGACTGGAATAGATCACCCGAGCCATCAAGCCTTCATTCGCCTTCGCATCTGCAGGTGAGTATTTCCCCAAGAAATCCCCAATCCACATTTTAAAGCCTCACACACCAATATGAGGCACAAAGTCAAAAATACAAAATGTAAAATGTTGGGGGGGAGAGGGGGGAGGAGAAGGAAGGTAACCTCCTGGACTCAAAGCTAGTGGAGCTTAGGTAGCCCTTAAATTAAAGCTATGTCTACACTGATGTGTTCCAGATAGCTTTAAAATAGCAGTGCAGCTGTGGTAGAATGGAGCTCACCATGGTTAACAGCCAAAATATTTATCCAGCTTGTGGGCTGGTAGACTAGCTCGTGCTGAGTTCCCTGCTACTGTGCCTAAGCTGCTACCATATCTAAGCTAGCTAGCTTCAAGTTAGTGCAGATTTATCTCCACTAAATCACAAGCATAGCTGTGTCCGCAGTACACATACACCCAAAAAAAAATTAACCCTAGAGTATAAGGAGAAGGAGGTTTGCCCTCCCTGTCAGCTGTTGTGTGGTAACTGCCTGCCTGTATGCTTTTTTCCTGAATGCCAAATTGTGATACATAAGCCCTTGCTGAAAGAGAGGCAGCTTACCATCTTTTAGTTTCCACTAACCCTAGGATAAGTGTATGCACATAAGAAGTTACCATAAAACAGCTTGTTTGTGGTAAAACCCCACTGTCTTTTGGTAGGGTTGTCTGCAGTCCAGCCTCTATATTTTGAGGCCATGGACAACCATTACATTTCTAGCAAGAAATATGCCCTTTTAGTTTTTCAATAAGCAAGTGTCCAAGAAACTCTTCATGGAAAAAAACATGGTAATTCTATGAATAAATATTAGCTTTTTACAACAACTTCTTGATAGTGCAGTGAATTCCAGCAACATGTGTAATGCCTGTAATGTAATGCCTCCAGTTCTACAAAGGTGTGCCTCCATCCACCAGCATCCCAGGAGGCCGTGGTCCTCATTCTTCCCAACCCTCCCACAGCTCCAGGGAGTCTGTCTGGCACTCTGAACTTTTCTGTCCCAGGGAGGCAGAGCCAAGTTCACAGCTTGTACTGCTCAGTCTCATCTTTGCAGACAAGATGAAGTCCTTTGTGCCCAAGGAACAGGGAAGTAATCCGTCTGCCAGGCCTTCTTTCTATACCCAAAATACCTGTTCCTGTCATGTCAGCAGCACCGACAGTACCTACGAATCAGGCTGTAGGAAGGGCACCAAGAAAGGGTGCTGTTTCTTCAAGTTTGAAACAGGGATCTTTGTAAAGCAAAGTGTGATAGCAGCTATACTGCAGAAACTGGAGGTTCTCCAGAAAATAAGGTCACTGATCAGGAACTAAGTCCCTTGACTCATGACTAAGGTTATTTTCTATTGTATCCTCATAACTTTCCAAAACCAAATAAAAAAAGAATCACCTGTATTGGGACCCTGTAGCAGGGCACTAAGGTGCCTGCTACTTGTAGAGCCGGGATAACTACCCAGGTGCTGGTTGCTAGGGCACCTTAGCACACACCAGTGTCACCCACCCACATCACAAGTTTTGCCTGTCAGCAGCTTAGGGTGCGGGGCCCCAGAAGACGGGCACCCCCAGCGAGAGACACACAGCTGGAAGGCAGGCTTCGCGGCCTGGCAGGCCCAGCGCTCACTCAGGCCTGCTCTCAGACACACACAGCTGGCAGGCTTTGTGGCCTCGGCAAGAGCTACCACCCCTGTTGTGTAACACATAGGTGTGACAGGAGCTTTGCTTTCAAGCATTTGGGGGACAGTTCCCCCACCAATCCCTGCACCGATCTTCTTGAAACTTGGCAGGCTTTGCGGCCTCAGTAAGACCTACCACACCTGCAGTTTTCAGCCCCCTGTGGTGTAACACACAGCCGTGACATGAGTTTGGCTTATAAGAATTTGGGGTACAGTTCTCCCCGACCCCCTACACTGATCTTCTTGAAGCTTGGTAGGCTTCATGATCTTAGCAGAGGCTACCATCTCTGCATGTTTCATCCAAATCAGACGAAAAACAACAAAGTTATACAGCTTCCATTGATTCCCCATTATACTCTATGGCCAGATCTCCGAGGTGGCTCCGAAGCTTTGGAGCCGCTTTGGCTGGATTGAGGCGGAAACCTGGTCCAGAGCTCTGGATCAAATTGCAGTCATCCAAAGCGACCAGATCCAAAGCCGGATCAGATCGCTGCCAACTCGCACAGGCCTAGATTCTGGTGTTCCCTCATAGTCAGTGCCAAGGGGTGGAGCCCTGTGCACCCCTCTGCTTTTCCTTCTCCCCATCATGTTACTGCTTATCTATTTACTTTGCTTTCAGTTTTTAAAACAACTTCACACCATAGGATGTTCTAGACATACATTTAACATAGAACTAGAAGAGTTACAATAGAAATCATCTAAAGGAAAAGCATTTCTTCTCCAATATCCTACTACTTTTCATGTAATCACTGGTGAGCAGACTAGCAAGACTCAATACTCTCATGTCACATCATCAGAAGTCCCAGTTTTCCACCGATGCCCGCCAAAATATGTCACAGCCTAGAAATCCAATCAATTCTGTTATGTCACAATAGAGAGGACCACTACTCTATAGAAAAGGACATTTCATGAAGAAAACAGTCCTAGTAACTATGGCTCTCTCTCTTTCAACCAGGAAAGAACAGAATGAGTGCTTCTACTTCTCTCAGCTATGGAAGTATGATGTGGATTAGACAGTATTTCTAAAGTAAAAAGTGCCCAGAGGGCTTTACAACTGCAAGCCAACAACTTGACTATCAAGTTTGTTACCTGCTTTTCAGTCTGTAAAGATCCTGGAATATAGGTGTAATGGGATTGCAGCAAGCCATTCCACCTATCAGGTGGGACCCAACAGTCTGCGCTAGCTGCTAGTAGCAGGTAGATTGAAGAGTCATCTATTAATGCTGTAGGGTCCACCTCAGCTGTCTTGTTTGTCATCTGCTAACATTTCTAATGACCTCCTATACACACTGGATGAAAATAATGACACAGCAAATCCCCACAGGAGAAGAGCAATTGCCCAGGACTACTTTCTGGACTTCCCTGCCAGAAAAAAATCTAAGACGCTGAAGTGCAGCATCATCTTCTACTGCAAGGGACCACAAGTGTGTGCCCCAAAACCCAAGCAATCATAAATGTTACTTGCACTATTTTTAAATACCAAAAGGTTGAATTCTGGTTCCTTTTGAGGTTGGGACAAAGATTTGATTAAGTTCTTATTTTATTTGTTCCTAATCTATAAAATAACATCTTTGCTTGACTGCAAAACTTGCAGACCTTTTTCAGTGTAAGCTGGCTCTTCTCTCCTGTGATAAAATCCCTTCTCACTGTTAGAACATGTGAGAAGTGAGTGTTGTTAGGGGGTCTCTTTCTTTAATGCAATTCCACTTAATATTTCTTGTTATTCTGGGAGAGTATTTCCACTTTAGCATTTTAACTTGTTTACAATCAGCTGTGAAATAGCAGCAGCAGCTGATTAATACCAGGTGTAGATTCAGATCCACACATCTGTATTTGTTGCTGCAAACTTAACTAAACAATGACCAAATGTGGTTGACTAAGCTGAGTTTGAGCCATGTGGTCATGGCTACATTTAATCATTGTCAAGCTTTTCTGTAACATTAACAGCTAAATATTAGATCACAGTCCCATAGTTTACCAACCACAAAAAAGCTGCCTTGTGTTCAAAGGGAAGAGAAGTGAATGTCTTGACTGGGGGGATGATCATTTTTATCCTTGTGTCTGCTTTTCCTGTCTATTGAAAAAATAAGTTAATACATTTAAAAATGCAGGTTGACAATTACTTTAAGTCCAGAATTTCATTCTTTATTTATAGCCTGTGTTTTCAGTCTAACAAATCAAAGGAAGCCCCGATCCTGCTAATTTATGTATCTTGACCCACGTGAGTAACATTAATAGAACTTGTATGTGTAAAGATAAATGCGTGCTATATTGCAGAAGCATAACTAGCAAGGTTTGTGCCCTAGGCAGGGAGTGCCATCAGCACTGGAGGGGAGTGGGTGCTGAGCACAGAATGTTTGCATGGGGGTAGGGGCTGGAGGGGGGGTCTTATCTGCCCCAGGGGCTCAAAATCCCCAGCTGCTGCTGCTGTGGTTTGGCTCACCTGTCATGGCTGCTGCTGCTTTGGAAGCAGCATGGGATACCTGCTGTTGCCACAGTATGGATTCCACCATTCTGGTTTCCCCTCTAAGTTGCACCCAGGACTGGTGCTCTGCTGACCCACACCTTGTTATGCTATTGCTGTATTGTTTCCAAGAGTGGGGACTTACTGAGATCTTGCTTGATTAACATACTGTGAAACAAAGAAGGAAATAAATAAGGCTAGTCACTTATATAATTATTTTCAAAATTGGGATCTATAAGTACATGCTTTTCATAGCAAGAACTATGAAGAAGCCCTGGTCTCATTGAATTTAGTGGCAGAAAAAAATAAAAACTAAAAACATACTGGCTTCAATAGGGTCAGGATATTATCTTATAGTTTATGCATGTGTGGTCCATAAGATATTTTTGACTGGTCAGATTATTATAATAAGTAATGTCTGTTTAAAAACTGCAGTAACTTGAAAAATCCTTACTAAATTATAAAAAATAATGTATGATGACTTTAACAAGGGAAAAAAACACAAGAAATATACTAGACATATCATGAACAATCCTGTGTGCACAATAGATAAGGGCTGAGTAGTATTTGAAATTGTGCTGGTGATGTATGCAGACTTGGAAATGTAGTTCACATATGTATGCCATCAGTGACTTTGAATCTCTCAGTAAAATGAAGTTAGAGCAGATGCTGTCTTGAAATCTCATTTGTAACATAGTTAAAGTGCGTGGGTGTTTGTGTGTAGTTAATACATATTAAAATGCGAGTAAAAAATTACACAAATTAAAAAACAAATATTTCATCAAACTATTTGATCAAGGTACGAAGGTGAGTGAAGACAGATGCAGGGATGGATTTAAACAGCAGACTGCACCTTTTTCAACTAAGCATATCAGGTTTGTCCAGGAGAGGTGTTACAAGGCTCCCACTGTTTAACCTGCTATTCACTGCAGACTTTCCTCAGCTAGTTCATAAGATTCAGCTAAGTCTTTTGAGATAGACAGAAGGTACCAATGGCAGATCTAATACAGCAAAACTTTCAGTTCTCCCCATCTCTCATAGGCACAAAGTCCCCAACAATATTCTTTACTTCCAGGAACTAGAGTTTTGGCCTTTTATTTGCTCTAGCCCCAGGCCATCAAACTAAATATTGCTACATATCATTGGTATTACTAAGTCCTGCTCCTATCAAACTTAATTGTACATTCATGACATTGTAATAAAGGCTAAAAAGGCACCAGATAGCTGTCATTTTTGCCCTATGGCAAAACAGTTCTTCCCAATGGCCCAAATTGGTGATAGGCAGCTTTGTAGCATCCCGAGTCATCTTCACAGATCCTGTACTACTACTACATGGACAACAGGCAAGGTAGGTAACAGAAGTGCAAAGTTTCAAGCGACTTTATCAAAAAAGTCTAAATTCAGGAAGAAAGGTGCAAGGGAGCAGTCAGCAACTACTTCCCTTTGGCTGGCTAGTGGGAGGAAGGGACCTTGCAAAAGGAGGGTGTCTGCCTAGTACGTACCCCTTCCTCATTGACAGGTTGTTCATCACCTGCAATCCAAACAGATGATGACACAGATGAGTAGTACGTTACTGTGAAAATAAAAACCCTTTCCCTGCAATATACCTATCCACTGAATTGTAACTGATCTGTGTGAAAAATAGTTCAAAGATAAACTGAAAAAAATGGGTTTCCATTTTTTGAAATCCATGAATATTCATTTTTAGAAGTTTCTTTCTCTTCTTCATTCCTTTCACTCTCATTTTGCTCATTAGAAAAGCAAAGAGAAGAACCTTAATTTTTTTTCCCATTGTTGAAATTGAAAATTAAAAAATGCAATAACCATAACTTGGACATTATTCTTTTAGCTTTTAATCAGATTATTAGTACCTGTATCACTGGCAACAAACACATCCTGTGGTCCAAACATGTTCCTCCTTTTTTACTTCATTCGGCGTGTTGACACGAGATGTTTACTGTACAGTAGACTAAATTAGCTATGCAGCAAACATTGCACATCTACATGTATACCCATATTAGACTGGATTAAAATAATTAGCTCTGCAGCAGGATAGTACTTGTGTGTGTGTGTCTGTCTGTCCTGCTCAGGCGGGACACACATTGCACCATGCGCGTTGCTTTTAAAGGAGCAGTGGCAGTGAGATGCAGAGGCAGGGGACAGAGGCTGAGCCCAGCTTGCAGCTGTGACTCACCCTTGCCCCATGCAAAGATTGGAGGGGCCACTCATTCACTGTGAATGGGGCCCTGGTCAGGCCGGGTCATGGGACAATCAGAGCCCAGCGGGTTTTCCAGGGGCATGGCATGGGGGAACCAAGGAAAGGGAACTTACTCTCATGGTGTGTGCAGCAGTGGGAGTCGTCCACCCACACCAATGGGGCAATCAGAGGGGGGCAGTCAGAGCCCAGCAGTTTGTCCAAGTGCACAGCACCAGGGAGCCAAGCAGCAGCAGTGGGAATCCCGGGGGCTCTGGCACAGCAGTGCAGCCGAGGCTGGCCCCGCTCTGGCCTGTGGCTCCAGGCCCCCTGGGGCCATGCGGGGCCAGGGCCAGTGCAGGGCTAGGAGGCAGCAGTTCACAGGGTCTGCCAGTGCCAAACAATGTCCCCAGTCACAAAGGAAGGGGCAGCCACACAGACGCAGCAGGCCCCAGCCCCGATCCGGCTCTATAATTTCTAATAATTCACAAGCTATATTAGATACTTAATATGTATATCGTTTTTCAGGCTGAAAGTTGATGTAGTAGAATATAGCTGAGGATAAATGAAATTATGAATAATCTGTAATATGAAATAATTGTACTAATATATATTTACTCAGTCAATTTAATTATATTTTACAAATATTCCATCACAATGATGCTCTTGTAGTTTCTGAGTATAGTTTAGCATCTGGGAGTTCAAGTTCTTCTGTTAGTTATACCATGAGAATCTATACCCAAGCATTTTAGTAGAGCAAGCCAAAATGTACAATTTTATAGCTGAGACCAAAAATATCCCATTTACTTTCTTTTTACATTTACAGTGAAAAGAAATTATTATATCCTTCTGAAGCTAAATCATATGCATAATTCATTAGATTTGGATATCGGAAGATTTCCCAAGTCACTATCAACCCTAAACTCTTTTTGTTCTTTTTATGGATAGGTGTGATAGGATTTGATTTCAATCATACCCTTCTATTTTTTATTGCTTATTTAATTTCAGGGCTTGCTTCTTGCATAATTTTCATGCATAAAAATTATGCTATTCAGCAGCTTGTGTTGTCATGAGCATGTTATATCCTAGAGAAACTAGCACAAGGGATCACACTTTCAGGTCCCCCTTGTCTTAGAAGATCATGCTAAGGTACCCCTGAACATATTAAATAATATTCTGCCTTGCCTTTATTAGAAGAACACCTTCATTAAGATTTTTGTCAGTGTCTTGAATGGTTGCATTAGACTGGCTTTAGTGCAGAGGGACTGTTGCAGTATGGATAAAAATGGCTCCTGGTTCTTTTGCTGCATTCTCTTCTGGTATATTGTATCAGCAATGTCTACAGGTGAAAAAGAAGTGAGATTTTATTGCATATTAAAGACCCTAATGTTGTTTTTCATCATTTGGTTTTAATAAATTTACATAAAATCATGTTTGACTCCATACATTTTACTATTCCTATGGGAAATTATTGATAGTCTTAGATTTCCTAGACGATAATGTTTTGAGAACAGCCTTCTATTTTCTTTATTTGCCTAATATGGCTTCAGTAATAAGCAGACAGGATGAAGAAATCATGATGTGCGGACAAAATAACCAGTGCTTGCATTATTTCATTTATCTATTCAAAATCAAATGCAAAACTTCTATGTTAAAATTCTAAAGGCAAAGGCTGGGGTCATTGTGAGGTTCAGGTTTTTAAAAGTTACAGTTACATCTGAGCCATTCACCAGTCTATGTTTAATATGAATTATTCTTTGTTTCTACACAGGCTTCTTTTAAATGTACATTTTGCATGCAAATACATAATGCATTTCCCCTTCATAGAATCATAGAATCACAGAAGTAGGTTTGGAAGGGACCATGTAGATCTTCAAATCTGACCCCCTGCCTGGGCAGGAGAAAAACTGGGCTCAGATGACTCCAGCCAGGTAGGCATCAAGCCTCTTCTTAAAGACCCCCAGGGTAGGAGCCAGCACCACTTCTCTTGGAAGTTGGTTCCAGATCCTAGCCGCCCTGACTGTGAAGTAGTTCTCACAGATGTCTAATCTAAACCTACTCTCCAACAACTTAAGGCCATTATTCCTTGTTACGCCAGGGGGCGCTAGGGAAAACAAGGTCTCTCCCAAACCCCTCTGGTCCCCCCTAGTAAGTTTATAGATGGTCACTAGGTCCCCCCTCAGCCTTCGCTTGTGAAGGCTGAACAGGTTCAGGTCCTGCAGTCTCTCATTGTAGGGTCTGCCCTGTTGTTCCTGGATCATGCGGGTGGCCCTCCTCTGGACCCTCTCAATGTTGTCCACATCTCTCCTGAAGTGGGGCGCACAGAACTGGACACAGTACTCCACCTGTGGCCTGACCAGTGTTGCATAGAGGGGAAAGATCACCTCCTTGGCCCTACTTGAGATTCACCTGTGGATGGACGACAAAGTCCGGTTAGCCCTGCCAACCATGACCTCGCATTGTTGGCCCATGTTCACCTTGGAGTCACTAATGACTCCAAGATCCCTTTCTGCCTCCATGCTCTCAAGAAGGGAGTTTCCCATCTTATAAGTGTGTTGCTGGTTACTACTGCCCAAGTGCAGCACCCTGTACTTGCCAGTATTGAAATGCACCCTGTTTTTGTTAGCCCACCCCTGTAACCTATCCAAGTCTTGCTGAAGTCTTTCCCTCCCTACTAGCGTGCTCACCTCACCCCAAATTTTGGTATCATAAGCGAATTTAAACAGGTTGCTTTTCAACCTGTTGTCCAAATTGCTGATAAAGAAATTGAACAGCATGGGCCCAAGGACTGAGCCTTGGGGGACTCCGCTGCCCACTTCTCCCCAGGTCAAGTATGACCCGTCCACCACCACCCTCTGAGTATGACCCTTCAGCCAATCTGCAATCCATCTCACTGTGTAGGCATCAGTGCCACAGTTTCCTAGTTTTTTAATGAGGATGGGGTGGGAGATGGTGTCAAAGGCCTTGCTGAAGTCCAGAAAGACTACATCCATGGTGACACCTGCATCCAATGCTTTTGTGACCTGATCATAAAAGGCAATCAGGTTGGTCTGACATGATCTGCCCCTAATGAAACTGTGCTGGTTGCCCTTGAGCATCATCCCTGAAGCCAGCCCATCACAGATGTGCTCCTTGAGGATCTTCTCAAAGAGTTTCCCTAGGATTGAGGTAAGACTGACAGGCCGATAGTTGCCCGGGTCCTCCCTTCTCCCTTTTTTAAAGATGGGGACACATTGGCTATCTTCCAATCATCTGGCACCTGGCCCAAGCACCACAAGCGCTCGTAAAGCTGTGCCAAAGGTCCTGCAATAACCCTTGCTAGATCCCTCAACACCCTGGGGTGGAGAGCATCTGGACCCGCTGATTTGAACATGTCCAGCCCCTCCAGAAGCTCTCTAACCTGGTCCTGGTCCTGGTCCGGAGATGTTCCCCTCAAGTCCGTCTTGCATCACAGTGTTGAAGTCCCTATCCCTGCACAAGAAAAAGGAGGTGAAGAATTGGTTAAAGAGGTCTGCTTTCTCCTCTGGTGCAACCACCAGATTGCCCAGAGAATCTTGCAGGGGCCCCACATTTCCTGGTGCATTTTTCATACTTCCTATATATTTAAAAAAGGACTTTTTATTATCTTTGATTTTGGACGCTAGTCCTAGCTCTATGTCGGCCTTAGCTTTCCTGACAGCCCCCCTACAGGCCTGAGCAGAGGAGGTATACTCCTCTTTGGAGATGGCATCCCACTTTCACCAGTTGTACACCACCTTTTTGGCAATCAGGCATTCCCGTACACCCTTGGTGAGCCAGGGGGGCTTTCGTGCACTCCTGCCCCCCTTGCTTCTTGTTGGGATGGTCAACCCTTGGGCCCTGAGTATCATCTCCTTAAGGAACGACCACTTATCTTGGGCACTGAGTTCCCCTGCCCTTGAGAACCCCAGCGCCTCTCCCACTAATCTCAACTCATTGAAGTTGGCCCTCTAGAAGTAAGTCTAGGGCTACTGCCTTGCCTGCTGGCCCTTGACACCCTGCTCTGGATGGTGAATTCCAGCACACGATGATCGCTATCACCCGGGTGGTCAAGAACCTGGAGGCCCCTTACCAGGTTGTCGCCTGTGGCCAGGACCAGGTCCAACAGGGCATTTCCTCTGGTGGGACTGTGCACCTCCTGAATTAAGTGGAGGTCCTGTATCTCGGCCAGGAACCTCCTGGAATGGTCTGACCTGGCTCACTGTTCCTCCCAGCAGATGTCGGGGTAATTTAAATCACCCATGACAACTACATCCCTTGCCTTAAGTGCCTCTGCAAGCTGGCCCGAAAATTCCTGGTCCAGCTCCTCCCCTTGGTTGCGGGGTCGGTAGTAGACCCCCACCGTTAGATCCCTCTCCCCACGGCTCCCTTGTATCTTGACCCAGAGCACTTCAGCTTGCCCCTCCTCTGATACCATTTTGCTGGCAGAGGATGTGTATTGTTCTTGACACAGAGCGCCACACCCCTGCCTTTCCTTCCTTCTCTATCCCGCCTGTAAAGTCTATAGCCCCTAATGCTAACTGCCCAGCTGTGGGATGAATCCCACCACATTTCTGTAAGCCCTATTATGTCTGGGTCTGAACTGGCTATTCTGAGGGCGAGTTCCTCCTGTTTGTTCCCCGTACTATGAGCATTGGTATATAGGCATTTAAGGCCTTGCCTAGCTGCGTGTACCACCCCCTTATTTGGGAGATTGTCTGGACCCCTGTTTCTTACCTGGGCACTCCTTGCATTTGTCACCTGTCTTGCTCAGGTGGTGTCTCCTCATCTTCTTGTGGCCCCCTCCCCCGGCAAGGCTAGTTTAAAGCTTACCATATGAGATCAGCCAACCTGGAAGAGAAGACATGCTTGCCTTTAGGAGAGAGGTGAAGCCCATCCTACCCCAGCAAGTCCCCTGCCCGAAAGCATGGGTCATTATCTAGGAACCCACGGCCTGCCTGGTGGCGCCAACTGCATAAGCACCGATTGAGCTCGCCAATTCAGGCCTCATGTCATCGTCCCCACCTACTCACTGGAAGAAGAGAGGAGAATACCACCTGTGTCCCTGTCTCCTTAAGCTTGTCCCCCAGAGCCTTGAAATCCTTCATAATGCGGTCAGGCTTGCCCCAGCCATGTCCCCACATGGATGACAACCAGGGGGTACTGGTCCGCAGGTTGGATGTAGGCCAGGATCCTCTCTGTGATGTCTCTAACCCGAGCCCCAGGCATGAAGCAGACCTTTCAAGTAATGGGGTCAGGCCAGCAGATGGGACCTTCCAGTCCTCGTAAGATGGAGTCTCCGATGACAAAGGTCCATCGTTTCTTCCTGTTGGTGTTTGCTCTCTGCCCATTCTTTGTCATGTGGGGAGTGGTATCATCCCCGCCAGAGGCAATTCCTCTGTCTTTCTTCATCACAGCTACCAGGGCATCAAACCTGTTCCCCAGGTGAACCTGGGGAGCTTCCTCCACTCTAGGCCTAGCAGCTCTGGATTTGGACACCTTCTGCCACACCTGCGTTGGATGTGTCTCCTGTGGGGGCTGTACAGTGTGTGACCAGGCCTGCAGAGAACAGAAATAGGCATCAATTTCATCCTCTGCATCCCTGATCCCCCTCAGCCTGCTCACCTCAGCCTAGAGTTCCCTCACCTGCTCCTCCAGGGCCCTAAGTCATGCACAGGAGGGACAAGCAAGGGGACCACCAGCCCCCCCTTCCAAGAACTCCACTGAGCCCCCCCTACAGACAGGGGGGCAAGGGGCCACCGACGCCACCATGAGCTCCATCTGGGTGGAGGCCTCAGAAGAGCCCATGGCAGGCAGCATCGCCCGGGCAGGGCCCCTGGTAGCTGCGCTCCGCATCTGCACCATGTCTGCAGAGCTGCGCCTGCTGCTGTTGCTCACTGGAGGTGCCGCTCTGGGCAGCTACCTCACACCCGCATTATGCGAATGCCAGCGCAAATGCCAGCACGCCCTTACAGAGCACACCTGTTTGCACAAACTGTTTGCAAGCACTGCCTGCATGTGGCTCGGTAGCGTGGCTCCCTGTCAGACGAGCTAAGAGGGCTCTGGAGGGCTTCCCCTCTGGATCCACCTCAGCTGCACTGTACCCTCTGCCCCACTTAGCTTAGGGGGAAATCAGCTGTTGCTGCCCCACCACTGTCTCCTCCGCAGCTGCTGACTTCACCGCCGAGGTAAGGTGGGTACACGTGTGGCACACGTGTGCCTTGCTCCCTCTGCTCCTGCTCCTCAACTGCCAGGGGAATTTCAAACTGCGGCTTTTTTAAGCCTGCAGTTTGAAATTCCCGCGGTTGACCCCTCAGCCAATCAGGTCTTCCGGCTAGGCCGGAAGTGCGTGGTGGCAGCCCTACCCCCTATTGACCCTCCCACTGGGATCCTGGGGTGGCAGGGAATACCATTCCAAGGGACTAGTTGGAGCTGCCCCCCCGCTTTGGGGAAAAGGCCCCCCCTTATTCAGCTTAAGACAGATTCTGAGATCCCTAGTGAGTAATCAGCCTGGGAAAGGGTTTGCTGTCTATATTCATTGCATAAACTGCAGCTTTGTGAGTTTATTGTGCCAATTGTTTTTGTTCAGTCAAGAATCTAAACAGGAATTTTATTCCTTTCTTTGGAAGGCTGGATCCAAAAGTACCCAAGGTCCTGCTGACTGATAGAGGCAGCAAGTGCAAGTATTCTCAGAACCACTTTATATTCAGATTGGCAAAGCAATAAAGTACTCAGGGGGGGTGTCTACATGTGCGTTTATACCAGCTTAAGTTTACTGTGCAGTAAATTACTTCACAGGAAGCAGGAATAGGCTGGTGTCTACACATGTAGGTATTAAAGCCCCTTAATGCTGTGTGTGGACTCACTGGGGGCATGGTAAGGTGTCTACAAATGCGTTACTGTGCAGTAACTAACCAGGCATAAATTTGATACTTGCATCATGCAGGTATCAAATTTACACTCAAGCTGGCATAAGTCACCATATTTACCATGCAATACAAGCATGCATGTATAGACGTGTGCCCATTCTACTCAATAATTTTAGTTACTGCACAGTAAATGCGCATGTGTAGATACACCCAGGATAAAGGTTTTTTCCTTATGTCTACACCTGTAGACACACAAACGCATACACATCTAATACATGTTTGTTTACTTTTTCCCTTGTATATATTCCATTTTTTTTTTACAAGGTCCAAAACCAGCTTTTTTCATCAGGCTGGTTTTAAACTTCAGGTGTTACCCAGCACAGCTAAGTGTTACTAACAGCAACCCCTGTATACATACCACAGTACATGGAAGTGTGACAATATGATTACTAAGCAGGGAAGGAAAATAATGGCTCCATGCCACTTGTACCTTCATGGAACGAATTGCTGACATTTAAAGGTGTTTTTAAATGACTACATTTGGAGTAATTTAGACAGATTTACATCCAGAAGTCTATTAAAGAGAACATTTAACACAGAACCCTGATGTGGCACAATCTTTGTTATCAGATTACGAAACTAGCCTGATCTACCCGTGGTAGTGATGTAAATACCCAACTTAGCTGTAGGCTTCCAGATACCAAAGGCTCAGAAGAACCTGAAGTTCACTGACAATGCTCATGCCAACCAATTATGATTATTCTCTTTCTTTAATTACTTTTCAATTGAGGCGGAACACAAGATATTATCTATCAAACCCTGCTTCTCTGATACAGACAGTTGACTTAGAGAGTATATGTCAGAATCTGAAAAAATTCAGAAAGGTGACTAAAGAATGCAGCATGAAAGTACATTTTTTGAAAATTTGATATGGTCTTTGTTGGACATTTCCTCTCCTTATCTGCTTGTATTTTCACTTTCAAGTTGATAACACCCAGGCTGAGTTGAAACACGGTGATATTTCTGCCATTCTCTTCTGAGTTCATTGTGACTTTTTTATCATCAGCAGAAATAGAGGGAGACTGAATTAAACAGGAGCTGCAGAACTTGGAGCTTGCGATAACAATACAAATGGATTTTCTCTAACAGAGAAAAACAGCTGTCTCCATTATTTGAATGCTTCACCTTTCTCCATTCCATTAATTGGGTCTTTGATCACAAGCTGAGGTGGAGAGGCCCTGATAAGGAATAGGTTATTAGTAAAGTAGCCTAAAGGAATGAATTGGGCCTAGCACTTGCTGCAGAAGATGAGATAAAGCCATAATGCCTGTGTATGTGAGTGGTAGAGAGTGATAGGGCCCTCAGACTGCCCTGAACTGCTTGCAAAGGGAGAAGACTAATACTCTAGTGCTATGATAGCTAATGCAGGATATAAATTTAGCTCCCGGGAATGGAATAGGATAAAAATTCCATAAAGAGTTTTCTGTAAATGGCTTACACTTTTATATCAAACTGTGTCAGAGTATTCACTAAAAAACCCCCAGTTTCTTGATCTCACTATATGTTGAACACAACTGGAGGCTTTCAGTATAAGAAGGGGTAAAAATTACTGTTACATTTTTTTCACCAAGACATTAATAAGAGCACTCTTTGAAGTGCGGTAAAGCTAAATTGGAGGAATTAAATTTGATTGAATCTAAGCCTGTTTATTTTTCATTTCTGCAGAGCAGGCGTTGAGTGATTTGTAATACTTCATTGGAAATCTTCAGGAACTTGCTATCATGTAATCCATTTTTTGCTGAAGAATACGACCGCAGGGGACAAGGCCATATTGGTTTGTTGTTAATGTACTGGAAAGAGGTACTATGGAGAAAACAGTTAATATTAAATTACGAACACAAGGTTATCTTTCTGCTGCACATGCTCCACTGCCCTAGGCAGGGGTAATCTGTTAATAGCATTCAGCCAAAATGACACCATTAAGGAAGTGAAGCTACACATCTTTTGCAAGCTGAATGATGTATAAAGCTGGTTTTCTATCATCCTAGATGCAATAAATTATCCATGCTGCTAAAAATTGATACAAGACAGAAGTTGGATAGAACTAGCACCCTAACACAAATGAAAGGACTGGTTGTCAGGAAAGGACACGAAGATGTGAATGCTGCAGGCCTTGCTTTTATTTGCATCTTTCTTTCTACCCCTCTGATTTTTCATGTTTTAAGTACCAATCTGGCACATCGCCTAAATATGCTACAGTGGCACGTAAATGGTAGGAGTGTGAACAGGGAAGGAGGAAGACAGAAAATGTATAGCCCATAAAAATAATGTAGATTAGAAAGCAGAAATGATCTGCTTGCCAGGTCTACCTTAAATGAATTATTGTGTTTTAATATTAGTTCCTGAGTGCAGAAGTCTGTGTGTAAAGCAAAGATTATCATAAAAGGCTTCTACTTAAGAGCATTCCAGTTGTTTCATAGCTGTCCATTATTGCCCTAAAATGCACTGGATGGAACTCATTACCCTGCCTGCCTTCTTCCCAAAACAGGTATAAAAGAAAGGAAAATAGTCTGTAACAGTTTTAATTATATTTTTATAATTAAATATATTGATCATAAAAAGTTTAAATAATTTCTCTTATATCCTGTTTTTTATTTATAATATGGAGTTTTACACAGGCTTTTGTTTGATCTGCTACTTAGCTCTGCCACATCTGTTTTTCCCCCCAGAGACCTAAGGAAGGACACTGTGACACCCAGAATCTTGTTTGTATCTATTACAACCATACCATGGGTCCAATAAAAATATCAGCCACAGGAATTCTTACCTTTCGCTATCATATTTTTATTGTTTTATTTAACACATTAGAAATCCACTATGGGGTTTAAGATTTCATCCAGTACAAATCTGGGGCTAGATCTACCAAAAGTCTTAGCTGACTAAATTATACTTTCTTCATATACAGGACCCCATAATCCGTAACTGCAATCTTCAAAATACCCGCTCAGCCTGATCCTGGAGATACCTAAAGTCCCTGAGTATCATGATTCTTGGCAGTAAATGACCCCTTTGGTGTATTCCTTCCAGGCATGCCCAGAAGTGCTTTAATTCTACCCACCGACTTGTAGGCTGTGTTAGGCTGGGTAGGTAGGAGGTTGCTCTCCAACCCTTTTGTTAAATTTTGTTTACTTTATGGAACAATTAGTGATTCACTATAACAGAGAAAGCAAGCAGGACAACTATGACTCCTGACCTTACTGGATTGAGTGATAGAAGGCAGTGATACCTGTGGTCCATTCCCCGCTCCAATGACTTTTTATTGGATTTTATTCGATGGTATTTTATTCACTGATCATTTAATATAAAATATATAAGTAAGGTGAAAAATATCC
The DNA here is from genome assembly GCF_052110815.1 of Crocodylus siamensis. Taxonomy (NCBI): domain Eukaryota; kingdom Metazoa; phylum Chordata; order Crocodylia; family Crocodylidae; genus Crocodylus; species Crocodylus siamensis. The sequence goes on along the minus strand of NC_143397.1, from coordinate 215,847,720 downwards.
CAACAAAGACAGAATAATGAATAAGAACAGGCACAACCTTCTGGTGGTGTTGGGGAAGACATGATCCACAAGGGGTGGAGAGCAGGCACTATCTATTGGGCAAATTTACAACCTTGTTCCACCTGCACTTCCTTTCACTGGGACTTGCTTGCTTGGCTATGGCAGCAGTGAACACTGATAAAAGCAGCTGCACCCAGAGCAGCTTGTGGGATGGAGGCTGAGAGGGCTGGCTGGTGGGGAAGTGGAGGGGGGCACCCTTAATCAGCTCTCCTCTTAAGTGTTCAAGTCATTCTTGGAAATAGACTTGTAAACATAAAGTTCTTCTAATCTATTGTCTAATATATATCTGTTACAGAGTGGTAAAGTGAAATTTCATTCTTAGTACAGATACAATTATACTGGTAGAAATATCCCTATACCACTATAGCTTGTTCTGAGAAATTCAAGGGAATCAGCTGCACAGATATAAGCACATTTATACCCGCATAAATGCATCAACAGTTTGGGTTTATAAATTTATCCATTTCAGAAAATAAATCCCACTAAAATAGATAAATTATTTGTAGACCATTCTTTAAATTCCAAAATGATGTAGATGCATTAGAAAATTTTAGCCCTGCTAACATGGATTAAATGATTATAGCAATATAGTTTGGGTTTCCAGGACCTGCAGAATTCTACAGGAATGTAGCCATTAACACCAAAAGCATCAGTTCATGCCGAGTGCTTTTAACCAGTATTATGACCATGCAGTCCCTCCTATATAGCTAAACAGAAAGTAAAAAGGGAATCCCAGGTAGATGCGGCCTAGTTGTGTTGAAAAAGTGTGAAAAACATGATAAGGGAGCTCAGGTAGGGAAATGGTTGTGAACTACTGCTGCATTGAACTTCAGTGTGTGATAATGAACAGAACAGAGGATATGGTTCTTTATCACTGGAAATCCTTTTAAAGTAGACTAAAAAGCTTTTTGCAAATAATGTTCTGTGGGCAGGGTGGGATTTGTTTCATTTGCATTGGTTGCCTGCCAAATACTCTACATACATGGATGCCATTATAATTTCAACATGTTTTTATGAAAGAGGCATTTATAAGTCTAGTGTCAGGCACCTGCCTACAATTGAGACCTTAATATATTCGAAACATAATCATCAGCTGCACTACACCATTATTTTATTTTTAGTTCATGCTATTATTTATAAAGTACCTAAACTGTATTAGCGACTTTCTAAAAGAATGGGCATAGGAAGCCCTGCCATGAAGTGTAAGACAGATAAAGTTCTAATTTTAAATAGATAAGGTAAGTTATACGCATTTTTATGTTGTAGTTATCTAATCACCAACTATGCACTTGATCTTGTTCTGAGAACAAGTAAACCCAATCCCTGTCTTTGAGAGCTTGCAGTCTGTAAGGGATGATGAGTTAGAGGGAGGTGTTCACATAAGATTATATATAGATATAATTCTCTTCTCCCTCATCTTCCCCAAGCAATACAGCAAGAGTGAAGTGAAGTGGACATTTGAATTGCATGCAATCGTATCTCAGAAGACATAGAAGACATTATTATTAAAGAAAGGGACCTTGTGATGAGCGTGGAGGGGTTGGCCTTGTAAATAAGGAACAAGAGGGAAACTGTTACAAACTTCCTCCTCAATGTGGTCTTCTCCAGACTAATAATCCCAGTTGTTCCAGCCTTTCCTAATAAATCATGTTTCTCAGACGTCTAATCATTTTTACTGCTCTCCACTGATTTTTTTTTCCCAATCTCTCCACATCTTTGCTGAAGTACAGAGCCCAAAACTGGACACAGTACTCCAGCACACCAGGTGAGGCCTCAGCAGTGCTGAATAGAGCAGAAGAATCATTTCCCCTAATTTTTAGATGACACTGTTGTTCATACAACCCAGTACGCTATTGACATTTTTTGTAACAAGAACACAGTGCTGGATCATGGTACAGTTTATTGTCCAGTGTAAATTTCAGGTTACCTTTATGATGCTTTGTTTCCCCAGGTGACAGGGTAGTTTGCCACCATATAGTATATTTCATATAACAAACAATATTCCTATTGCTGCCTAACAAGCAAAGGGGAAAACAGTGTAAGCTGATGATTAAACACACATTCCAACAATCTGGGAGAATTCTCACAGGTTTTTTCTCCTGGTAGAAAAACTTACTCAGGGCCATATGTACAGACATTCAACATTTGAGGCCCTGACGAGTGGAGAGCTTGAAGTGCTCACACTGTGTGGCTGGGGAAGGGAAGGGGAGAGGGAGTTGCTGTATATACATCTCAGCATTCTGTGCAGGTTCCCTTACTCTACTTGGCAACAGATGGCAGCAATGTATAGAGTATCCCTGAGTGGCTGAACGAGACTTCCCATGGTCAGCCTATGTTCCCCTGCAGCACAATGTGGGGACTATGAAGAAGCTATGTTCTACTCCCTTCTGGTGCAGCAGAATCCAGCAAGCAACACACACTGTCTCCCCAGGGGTGGGGTTGGAAGGGCTTCTGGGGGCATGCTGAAAGACGACATTCTCTTCTGTGAGAAGCCATGGCATGCACAGTCATTTGCTCTCTCAGAAGAAACTCTCCTGGGAGTGATTAAACTCTGGTGGTTCCCAAGTTATTTTTCTCCTGCAGTGGCCATTTTTATTTTGGGAGAAAATGCCTGAACATCTGTACATTCATTGTTTCTCCTGGAAGAGCAGCAGCTCTCCCAGGAGAAACTCTATGTCTGTATGAGGACACTGTCACAGACTAAGCAAATCAAAAGAATCTTCATCCCATGGCTGGACTTCTGCATATATTTTGCACATTATTACAACACTCAATCCTTAATCCATGGTACTTTAAGTCCATGTAGAGCATATGTATAAGTCAAAAATCAAGGCCAAGTCAACTGGAGTCTTGCTAAGCCTCTCTCAAGAAAAAACCCAATGTTTGACCATCTTAAGATATGCTTAATATTAAAGTCTCACATAGAGATAACTAGCCAGTAACCAGTTAACTTGGGTACTGGAGGTGAGCCTACTTATGACAGCATAGAATTTTGTGTAGAATAATTTTTCCTACTAAGTAGTAGATTAGCCATTATAGAGTTCTCTGCTGACATGCATCTAGACCTCTTCTGGTATCCCAGGTAACACACACACACCTTAAAATAAAGTAGCCCAATTCTCCATCTATCCACAATTAGACATCATGAATTACACCAAATCTTATCACCTCTAGATATAGTGAGGCATATTTGTTGTATTGCTATAGCCACAAAAAAGAAAAGAATGTGATTAAAGTGCACTGTAACAGATGGGTGTAAATGTTTTATTTCATTTTGTATAACTGCCGCGTGGCATTTTTCACATTTATGTAACTTTATAGTCTTATCTTTTAAGTCAACCCAAACCAAAATGTTTATTTAGTAATAGCTATAACCAAAATCCTATCACGCGTGTTTTGCGTGCGTGAGTTTTGTATTTGCTGCGCATGCAAATTTTTTATTAAGCTGTGCATGCATACTTTGTAAGTTTCTTTTCTATCCTGTAAGTTTCACTTTTGCAGAAACACAACCTATATAAAAATCTGCCTAGCAACACCCATGTAAAAGAAACTATCCTATCCCTGCACGCTTAGCTTATGTCATAGTTAGTGTCATAGAGGCGGTCCAACCAACATCAATAAAAAGGCAAAGAAGCAGGAAAAGGCAGAGACGATGACTGGATAAACCTCAGGCTTGATCACCCTGTTGCCGGTCCTCAGCCTCCCGTCTGGGCGTATCCCAGCGAAAACCCGTCAAAGGCCTCGAAAACCGGACAACGAACATCAGCCTCTCAGCGTAGCTTAGACTGCATACCCGCTTCTACCATACCTCTGCGCTTATACTTTAGCTGCAACTTCGCTCCAGCTGATCTCCCCTCTTACTCGTAAGAGGGTGAGGCCAGGTGAGTTGAATAAACCCTTTTACTATAAATTTTGAAAGCGCATAGCATTTCGCCTACTTGCGCCAGTAAGGCGAACCTCAAGGGCGGTCGACGAGCCACCTCTTATCCCGCCCCACAAGCTGCGTACTTGCTCGCTCCGTAAAGTCCGTGGCTCACCAAGTGGTGTCGGAGTCTCTAATCCGGCATTTCGCAACAATGGATAGGATGAATATTTTTTTCTAAGTCAATATGAAACCTGTGGAAGTTTCTCAGAGAATTATTTAATAAATTCTGTTACTTGAAACATTAAGAGTGGAATTATTACTGATATATTAAATCTAGATAAAAAGAGAAAGAGCGGACCAGATGAGAGAGAGAAAGAGATGACTTTGTAAGAGGTAAAGAGGAAAGATAGAAATTGTTTTCAGAAAGGCATTGTAAAATGAGCCTAGGAATTACGTTAAAGAAAAATCCATGAGTGTGAATGATGAAACTATAAAGAGAACTTAAATTTAAAAAGACATACATCTTTTGAAATGAGTTATATGGCAGGCAGCATCTGGGTGAATCTTCCATCCAGAAGAAAGCAGCATAGAAGCAGGTCTTTAAATTGTGAAGGGACAGCAGGCTTTTATAGTGTTTTATTTCTGAAGCATACATCTTATGAAATGTCTATGGGAAAATCATGGCTGATAAGTGTGGCAGAATTGCTGTTTGCTAATATAACAATAAATTTAACTCTTGGTTTGTAACGGGAGCCAATTTCCAGTACACCCATCTCAAGTCATTAGTAGCAAGAAATTTAGTAATAGTAATCACACAGGGAAACTATTTTAATCACAGAAGTTTACGTTGGTAGTTGACTGATGTTTTTGTTTGGTTTATTTTTGATTTACAAAGATTTAAAGCTGTCTCCTGCTTCTATAAAGACTTAACTGTTAGCATCTAATTCTGGTGGAGGTTATTGTAACTATTTAAGTGACATAGATCCTATATATTTTTAACACTTGAACCGGGTACAGAGGTGATATGTAATGTGCTGTAAATTAAATCTTCTAAACTGAACTCACTGTAGCCATATACTGCAGTCAAATAGTCCCATGCTAAGTGACTGAAAATTTTCTCAGATCATTTACCCTTCTGCTCTCATGTAGCACAGGATTATATGGGTACAACATCCTTTAAACTATTTAGACTTCAGGGAGAGCATCTACACATGCCCCCCATGATGCAGATGTTACTACACTGTCATTTAGTATGTACTTGCTTTAGGTACAGTAACTTTAGGTGCAGTAACTGGCAGGGCATAGTTATTTTTAGATGCTACGTCACCCTAGCAATATGCTCTAGCAAGGTAGCTTGTCACTATGACAATGTAGCATCAGCACCACAGTTTGTGCCCACTAACACTACATCATCATAGTGTGTTCCTATGGCAATGTAGCATCACGTGCCCAGTAAGAAACTGACCTGAACACTTGGGACCAAAGCTGGTAACCAATGCATTTTTTTTCCTCTGTAGACTTTTCTCCTGAAAGATGTCCTTTTGATTTGGGTTAATTTGAATTATGTCAATTTTCCATGTGAAAAGTATACGAGCAGGTGCATCGGCTTAGAAAAAACAAGTGGTCGACTCTTATGCACATCCAGTGTCACAGCCATTGTTCTTCCCTCCCACACCTGCACCACGTATCATTTGAAAGTGGATGGGAAGAAGGTGGGACCATACTACCTGGTGATCTCCACATAAACCTACTGAGTCCACCATACAGAGACACCAGAGGGCAGCAAAGCAACCAGGCTGTACTACGGTAAAGATGACTGAGGCTCCACCATCTCTCCAGCATAGCAGGAGCTTTAAGAAGGTACTCTGCTATGCTGAAGAAGATCCCAAAGAGCCCATGGGCCAGAGGTGGACAAGCTGCAGCACAAATGCCACAAACAGCATAGGCAGGCTCTGTATGGTTCACAGATCAGGGAGGGGACAAGCAACACAGTGGCAGGGCAGGGCAGGGAGCAGAAAGCAAAGCACTAGATTGCATAAAGGAAGGGGATCAGAATGACACTTGGTGAGGGCTCAGAGCTAATTTGCGGCATGCTTGCCAAATGGTTGCCCTGTATTGCCAGAGGTCATGCTGCTCCACACTGCACCCATCTTGCTAAACCTAGCCACCTGTGTTAGCCCCTAGTAGTCTAGAAAGAACACAGATCTGAAAACGTACTAACTGCCCTGAACCATAATAAATCAGAAACTGTTCTCAAAAGTAAATGCACGTATTGTTAATTAAGCAATTTAGAGGTAGAGAAGGGAGATAAAGGGCCTGATCCAGCAGCCCTCATTCACATAGATAGTTCCACTGAAACAAGCAGCAGGACTCATGTAAGTCAGCTCTGCAGCATGAGTCTTTAGGCAGTCATTTTTATCCTGACAATGCAGAATATTTCCCTACAGCTTATCCTCCAGTGCTCTGTGCAGCATGATATTAAATGCCTGACTGGTTGTGAACACCCTACAGCCCAATGACTTTTTCACAAGGGACTCTGCTCCATTTAATAGAATTTGCTGGTGTTTTATAAAATCAAAATCTTTCTGCCTAATTATTTAAGGTATGTTCAATCTTATGAAATTATAGGTAACATTCATAGTTGCCAGAACTCAAAGAAAAGGGTTCTGAGACTTAATAAACTGATAAACACAGCACATTATTGCAGCTGCATATGGAGAGGAAATTTAATATACTAGCTGATTCTCTTTAGACTAACACCTGTTAGTGTTGACTGAAATAACCTTGTTGCTAAACCTACAAAAGATGATGTAATTTTTCCTGTGTCTGGGAAGGCCTGAATTTAGCTTGTATATTTGACCTCACAAAGAGATCTAAAATGCAGAATCTATAAAACTGGCCAATCTTTTATTGGCCTTTCTTACAAAACTACAGCAACAACTTCAGACACTAAATCCCTTCATGTTTCAAACACTGTACAAGTTGGACATATACACGAAGCAAATCCTCTGTATCTGATTATTGTTATTATTTCTACAGTAATAAAAAAGGGCTGTTATCTGGAACATTAGGTGCCTATAGCTCATTTTAAAAGAAAAATAAAATTAAACAGCAATTTAGCACAACCGACCATCCTCCCATCCACCAACCAAACATAAAACTCAAATTGGGCAACAACATAAAACAATTGGCCTATACTGTATAATATTGATAGGGTTAGGGAAACAAGAATAATTTGAACAACTTATTTTCCAAAGAATATTCAATTGGTTAGCACATAAAATTTAGAAGTGTGCTTCAACTCTGGTATTTCCCCCAAAAATGTAAAGTGAACATTGAGTAAGATGGCAATGTGTATGTCTTAGTTCTTTTAACATCTTCTACAGTGTATTCACATCTTTAGAACTTACAGGGCTACTCATGATGTAAAGGACAATTCAATCAAAATGGGTAGCAGAGGCTGACCCACAATGCTACTTTAATTGTATATGGAATTGAACCTTATTTTCTCTTATTCTCTCATCTTCATGGTCTACAGATAGGACACTACCATCCAGGTTCTCCTTTTTTATTTGCTTTAAAAAAAAGTCATTTAAAAATCCTTTGGGGAATTATCAACCTTCAAACACTACACAGATTTCACATGCTTCCCCCATATCATATCAAAATTCACATTTACAATGGGCTCTGAAGTTCTGGATCTCTCTTCAGAACAGCTATATTAAGGCAACAATTACGTCTTGCCTTAAAAAAGATATTTGACAGAACAGCTATCATTTGCCCAAAAGTAATTTACTGCCTGATTAATTTGTTCTCCAAGAGTTTAGCAAACCTAATGAATATCACCCTTCACTATTTAGCATCAATGTCTAAGGATTTTTTTTTGAGGGGGGGTCATATGTTTTGTTGGATCAACTGCATGGTTGGGATAATGCTACACAAGGTTTGGAATGCATTGCATTCTTCTTCAGATTAGTTATGAAGAATGCATTGCATTTGAAAGCTTATCTAACTATCCCAACCATATAGTTGGTCCAATAAAAGATACCACCTCAAAAAAGCCCTTTGCTTCTCACATAATTTCTGGACCATCATGGTTACAACATCACTTTAACACTATCATTCATCAAGGTGACATTTGCTTATGGTAAACTTTCTGGGAACCAGAAGCCTTTAAACAGATTGGAGTTTCTGTTATTTCCATGGCTGATCAAATGCCTAAAGGCATAAATTATCACCTAGTTCAGAGGTCTCTTAACAACTGAGAGGAACTTGGGAACAGTGACCAGAATGTAGTGTATTTTTGATTATATACATTTCAACTGGGGGGTTGTGGGGTTGGAGGGAGGTGGGAAATCAAAAGAGGTATCTCCCTTTTCCCTGATGAAAAATTCTGCTTACATAATAAAATTGGGACAAAAATCAAGTACTTGTGCTTCTAAGTAGCTGATTGCCAATGCAAATCACATGCTCAGGGGAACAACTGTTCAGATTTGTGCCTGTAATTCATGATGGGAGTGCAAATTTTGTGGATATAAACTACCCCTACACAAATCTCCCTTGAATATATATACTCCATTTCTCCATGGCTTTTTATGCTTTGTGGAGTGGGCAATTATATAATCTCCTACTTTGTCAGTAAAGTAACTTCTCAAATTACCCCATTCCACTCCCACTCCCCAAAATGATGTTCATAAATACAGGTGTGCAAAAATCATTAAGGGGAATAATGTTTGCAGTACCCTCTTAATGGTGGTTTTAAGCTTTATTCTCAGTACGACAACTCACAAGAGAACTTTGCAGATGCTAAAAACACATACACTCTATAAATTAATTTATGCCACTTGAGGGAATTGAAGAAAAGAAAGGAAATTCACATAATTCAGGGTAATGAATTCAGATATCTAGCTGTGTGGCTTCACAACCAGCTTCATTTTCATTTTAAGTGTAGAAACTGGCAATCAAAGTTAGCACAAAAATGATAGTCTTTTTATAAATGCACATGTTTTGCTGTTGGATGCTTCTTGGTTGATAAGCATGGCTTCTCAAGAGTGTTTTGGGAGGGAAAACCAAAAAGCAATGCTGAATAGTTCAGATGCAAAAACTGAATAGGAAATGATGCTCCAGTCAAACAAAAGACCCAGAAATGCTTATTAATTCATTCTAATTCATTTTAATTTTATCTTAAATTAAAAGAAATTGTTCCATTGGCAGTTTTAGGAAGGAGACCAGTGCTGGGGGAAGAAGGGGGATATGTTATAGTGAATATAAGCACCCCAGAGATTTCTGTGGAATTGTCAACACACCAGGTATGTAGGTGTAAAGACAGATATGAAAATTTCTAGTAAAACATGACATGAGGCTGATTTCTTTAAACAACCAAGGATGTCCATGCACTGTGATAAACTCAGACAGAAAACCAAGTTTCACTGATAATTGCCTTTACTCCTTTATTTATACTTTAAAAATATTACCAATATTATCATTTTGCTTTATAACATTGATACACATCAAAAGTGTGTGAATAATTTTGTTTCTGACTCTCCTGGAAACCATGAGCACAGCTTCAACTCAGTCCTTATATTTTAATCCCTACAACTTTCAGCCTCTACATCCTGGGGTGGATCTTTGTCTGAATGCTAGGGAAAAATGGTTGCAGATCCTTTAAGGCCCCCATCCCAGCGATTAAGAAATAGACAGGGAGGGAGGTATCATCTGAGCAGCTGAGCTGGACAACTGGACTCATAAGTCATTGGCACCTGCAGCCTGCAGATAAAGTCTCAGGAAGGGTCTGTGGATCATCTTTGGAGTTTTAGGGGGTGCAGCCCTCCACCAGCAAAAATGATTAGGGGAGGAATAAGGACTGGCACTATAGGTGTTATGGCTGAGTAGGTCTTGGATGAACTAAATTAATAAAATGGTGACCTAACTAAATCATATCTCTTGCATCTTGTTTGAATTCCTTCATGTCTGCAACAATGAAATATGAACAGAAGTAATTTGAAGATGCAAAGGGTAACACAGATGTCCTAAATTTAAATATTAAAGGATCTTCCTCCAGCTGCCCCCACAATCAGGAAATGGACCAAAGCCAGTGAGGGTAAGATGAGGAGGAGAACCTCAATGGATTCTGGGGGACCAATTTCAAAGCAAAGGCTCAGTATTTATAAATAAGTTACAAGTAGGAAGAGCTGTTTTATAGGAACAACCATGACAATACCATATGTACCTGAAAACAAGATGACCTTGAATTTAAGATGACTCTCCAATAATTAGATTCTATACATAGAAAAATTATAAATTTGTCATAATTTTTCATGTCTAGAATGCAATTATTGGACAGTGGTCTTAAATTTATCCCCCACACCACCACTGCAACAGGGAAAGCAATAGCAGGGGGCTAGGCACTATTGGGACAGGCAGCAGGAAGTCAAGTGACTTTATCCTCGTGCTTTGTCCTCCCTACTGCTTGCTTCGACCTATGCCTGCATTCCCCTGCATGTGTTCCCTCCCTCAGTGCCTGTGCCCCCTGGGTGTCTGCTTCCACCTACTTCCCTGACTCTGACTACCATTTGCCACCCATGGTGCCTGTACTGCCTTCCACCTTGCCCCCTGTGACTTGCCCCCTGCCCCCCTGCTGTGCCTGTGAAGCTCCAGCAATTTCCCCCCGACCCAGCTGGGCCCCTTCTGTTGCTTTCCACCCCTACCACTGCATATCCTCAGTTGTGGTTCTGGTCTGGGTGCAGGGCAAATAGTAACTCTGGTCCCCACCTAGCCAAGCACTAGCTGTTGCAGTGGCAACAGCTGTAGCCCCAGCCCAGGCTCTGGTACTGAATAAGAGCCAAAGCTGGGCCTGCAGCTGCTGCTGCCTTTGCTGCTTAGCTAAGCAGTGGCTGGAGCCACTCACCCCAGCCATAGTAGGAATGCATTTGGAGCCATGGGAGAGGGTAAGCACTAGGGGTGTGCGAAATGGGCTATATTTGATTTGCATTTGGATTCGGCCTGAATTGGGGACAGTGATTCGATTTGTTGGCAGCTGCCTACATCCACCCCTCCCCAGTCTTGAACTTGAATCCAAGACAAGGGACTTTCCTCACCAGGTTGAATGGGGAAAGAAAGCTCATCTTGGATTTCAGTAAATACAGTAGATCATGGGTGACTGGTGCCTCTTGAATCTGGGGGGGGTGGGTACCTGCAGAAGCTGCCGGTGGCAGGGACAGGGCTGGTGAGCACCCGCAGAAGCCACCAGTGGGGATGGGGCTGGCAAGCACCCACAGAAGCTGCCGGTGACAGGGAAGGCCTTGTCAGGGAGGGCACGCTCCCCCCTGCCATGCCCCACCACCAGTCGCCTATGCAGTAGATATGGCTTTACATCATATTTGACTGATGTATGCACTATGCATTCCTAAAGCTCACCAGAGAAATGTGTTAACAGAGCTGCTCTTTCTTTTGACCAGAATGGAAGCCCAGACCCTGGCATGGATCTTTAAGAACTCCTGGCACTCTGGTGAAGTGCCTAAAGATTGGAAGAAGGCCAATGTGGTGCCTATCTTCAAGAAAGGGAGGAAAGTGAATCTGGCAAACTACAGGCCCATTAGCCTGACCTCTATCCCGGGGAAGGTCTTGGAAAAGATTATTAAAGAGGCCATTCTCAACAGACGGGCCAACGGCAACAACCTGAGGGATAGCCAGCATGGGTTTGTTGCAGGTAGGTCTTGCCTGACCAATCTTATCTCCTTTTATGAGCAGGTGACCTAGCACCTGGACAAGGGAGAGGAGATTGATGTTATATATCTTGACTTCAAAAAAGTCTTTGATCTGGTATCCCACGATCACCTCTTGGCAAAACTGGCCAAATGCGGCCTCGAGTCCACCACGATCTGCTGGCTAGGGAATTGGCTCTGTGGTAGGACCCAGAGGGTGGTGGTTGATGGAAGTCAATCATCATGGTGCCCTGTGACCGCTGGGGTCCCCCAAGGCTCTGTCATTGGACCTATATTGTTCAACATCTTCATTAATGATGTGGACATTGGAGTCAGAAGTGGACTGGCCAAGTTCACCAATGATACCAAATTCTGGGGTAAAGCATCCACACCTGAGGACAGAAGGATGATCCAGGCTGACCCTGACAGGCTCAGCAAATGGGCAGATGAGAACCTGAAGGTGTTTAACACTGAAAAATGCAAGGTTCTCCACCTTGGGAGGAAAAACCTACAGCATCCTTATAGGCTCAGCAGTGATACGCTGGCTACCACTACGGATGAAAGGGACTTGGGGTCATGATTGACCACAAGATGAATATGAGCCTTCAATGTGATGCTGCAGCCAGTAAAGCAACCAAAACACTGGCTTGCATCCATAGATGCTTTTCAAGCAAATCCCAGGACATCATTCTCCTATTGTATTTGGACTTGATGAGGCTGCAGCTAGAGTACTGCATTCAGTTTTGGGCTCCACAATTCAAAAAGGTTGAGGAGAAGCTTGAGAGAGTTCAGAGAAGAGCCAGGCGCATGATCAGAGGTCAGGAAAACAGACTTTATGATGATAGGCTGAGAGCTATGGGACTCTTTAGGCTGGAAAAGCGCTAGCTCAGGGGTGATCTGATGGCCACCTGTAAGTTTATCATGGGCATTCACCAGGATCTGGGGGAACGATTGTTCACCAGAGCTCCCCAAGGGGTGACAAGATTGAACAGTTATAAACTCCAGCAAGACCATTTCAGGATGGACATAAGGAAGAATTTCTTCGCTGTTTGAGCCCCCAAGGTCTGGAATGGCCTGCCACCGGGGGTGGTTCATACACCTACATTGAATGCCTTCAAGATAAATTTGGATGCCTATCTTGCTGGGATCCTATGACCCCAGCTGACTTCCTGCCCTCTAGGCAGGGGGCTGGACTCAGTCATCTTCCGAGGTCCCTTCCAGCCCTAAAGTCTATGAAATCTATGAAATCTGCATTTGAAAATACATATGCCTATTTTAGACAAGTCAAAATGAAGTTAGTGCAAAGTGCTGTCACAAACATGAGGATTAGCATGTTGTTACTGACCTGGATAAGATCACTGCACTAGCGGACATCTCTGAACCATAATATCCACACTTCTATGCTTGTTACAGACCTGCTGTTCATTGCTTTCTGTGATAGCCTTGGGTATCAGACAGAGAAACAGAGAAAGACTCCCTCAGCAGGCTCAGGGAGAGACAGTCTATCAGGCTCTAGCAAATCTAGTCACACTGTTTCTCCATAGTCTGAGATTTATCTATTTTCTTGCAATTCTTTCTAATTCATTAATGGCTTAATGAAGGGCACCTTGTCTCTGGCCCCATGTTCTGTTATTTATTATGTATTTTATAAGGCATGGATTTGTGATAAAGATTCATCAAATTAATTTTTGTATTGTATTTATAGGTACTGTATGGTTTCAGTCATCTGTTAGTTCACAAATGATGCCCTTCTATAACAACGTGTTATCTTAGCCCTACCATTCATTTCTGACTTGAGTAGAATTTTTCTTTATCTTCTCTTTTCTGGATTATGACACATCCTTTAGTTGCATAAATATATTGTATTTATAAAACACTACAATAATTCCAAACACTTAATAAATATTAAAATACTTAAATGAAAATGTCCATCCCCTTCTGCTTAATGGATCGCAATAATTTTCAATGGTGTGCCATTTTCACCTGAGATTGCCAATGTATTTATTAAACATAGGGCAATAAAATCTCAAGATGCACTGAGAAGTTCAGAAATATAAATATCCCCACTTCACATACAGATAAACTGCAGCACAGAAAGATGAAGTGACCTGGCCAAGGTTATTCAGCAAGTTGGCAATGGAATCAGGAAAAGAATCCAGGAATCTTGTCTCCTAATTTCTTGCATGAAGAACTGGATCTATTGGATAACACACTTTGCCAGGTATAGTAGATAAGAGACACAAAGATCCTGAATATGGCTCCCCAATGCTTGACTTTACTGTACATCAGCCCCAGTGTAAAACTCTGCCGGAATAATAGCCCCCAAAGGTCTTTCTCCAGTTGAGAATCATTGACCCACAGAACATCAAGCCACAGGGTCATTTCAGCCTCCAAAATTTTCCATGCTGTCCACAGCATCAAAGAAGTGATAGACAAGTCAGCTCTGCAGTAGAAACGAGTTCTCCCATGTTCAAATTATCACTGCATAGTACATAGGCATAATTAGAGGATTTCTGGCCAATTTGACCAGCTTTTGCCCCTTGTGCTAAGGAAGTACAGACTGTATCTCCATACTTAAAGTGTAGAACTGTTAGCAAAATACTTAGGGCTAAACCCTATTTCACCTTTGTTAACTTAAGTGGCACTTTAGTAGCTCTGAAAGATGAAACAAGACCGAGAGAGAGGGGTCAGTGAGTTGTATGCTGCCCTGGAAGAGATGGAGCTGTGGTTTCTGGCCTTGGCTCTTGCCCCCGATGGGCAGACACTATCCTATTGTTGTTTAACCATTTAACCATTTTATCCAATGAATAGTAAATGCAAGGTGCAGTGGGACTGGGCCAGCTTCAAGAGGATGGCTGGGAAGTATTCTGGGCAATACATAGCCTATGGCCTGGTAGTTGGAGACTTTTCTGGGAAACAGCAGACAGATTCAACCCATCTCTAAGAGAAGGGAACCTAGAACCTGCCTCTTCCACTCTCTTGTCTTTTAAAATATGGCAGGTATGTGTGTAGGGTGATCCTATTCTGGCACAGGTGGAATCTCAATCGAAACTGTGCATAAATTCCAAAAATCTAAGTTACACAACTATGTAAGTGCCATTTAGGCACATGGTGGTGACATAAGATTTAGCTCTCATTTTTCTTCCTATTCCTCCATGACTTGCAGTATGTTCAGCATGTGAAAGGGTGTTGATGTTGTTGACACAGTCTGCTAGATGCAAAAGAAAAGTATTTCAAACGAGTCATTTTATTTTAGAAACATAGACATTTTCATACAGAATAAGACCCAATGTTGATCTAGTCTAGTATTTGACAGTGGCCAATACACAATGCTTTACTGGGAAGTTGAAGAACCTCTCAAGAGGCCAATGAGAAGTAATCTAGTTCCTTGCTGTAGCTGTCACTCTGTTCTCAAACAGAAATTGCTTTAAATTCTGAAAGTACAAGGTTTAATATCAATTCTAAAAAGTGATGCTAAAAAAATGTTTCACTGGCAAACCTTTGGCAGTTTCCACAGGCAAAATTATGCATTATACAAAAGTTATTTTATCTGTTCTGAATTTGCTATGCTTTTATTCCACTGAGTACATGTTTCTTATGACACATGGACAAGAACATAGGAAATTTGGTGGAGGAGATCTTCTGGGTCACCAAGTCCAGTTTTCTTCCATTCTAGGCATTCATTTCATATACTTCTTTACATAAACTGACCAAGCTCCATTGCAATAATGATTAAGGTTTTTACTTCTACTACGCCTTTTGAAGGGGTGTTTCAGGAGTGCAGAGAACAGAAGTTCTTAATCTGTTTTCCCTGTATCATTTGTCTGGTTCTACCTTCTCTGTAATACATAATTTTCATTTGATAGCTAAAGCATTTTATGACAACTAGTTATTTAAATTATGTGTGTGTGTGTGTGTGTGTACACACACATACATATACAGCACATACAAACACAGCTTTTTCTGAGAAGCAATATAATTGAAATCATCCCAGGTAGAATCTCATTGAAGTGTATGAAATTATACCACAGATAAACTGGGGCTATTATGCTTAGTGTAGCACATAGGTGTAAAATGATTCATAATTTAGTTGGCTTAGATTTGATTAATCACATTTTCAAAATGTATTTAGCTACTTCTTTTACCTGGATTGAGTATCACTGGTGCTGGAACACTGTCAGTTAAACCAATCTGCAATTGTTAGCTTGAGGCACAACCCAGCTCACATTCTTCTTATCCTGAGGGAGAATCTTTGCCTGTTGTCTTTTTCTAGCGTCATGAAACTCAAGTCCACTGAAAATGTTATAGATTCTCAATGGCAAATGCTGAACTAGGTTGTGCCATTGATTTTTTTTTTAACCAGGATTCTGTATTGAAATCAATTCCTGAGAGGAAAAAAAAAATTAATACATCAATATAAATGTCTCAATTGCTCCTCTTAAAAGAACAACTCATGGGATGAGAAGGAAGGTCATAAAAGTGACTCCAAAATCAAAATATGCCAACTTAAAGGATATGATCTAACTCTGCCTCTGTCTTAGAAAGGTTATAAAATGTATGGAAATAAGAATAGGTTATATAAGCAATGCTTGGAGAGTTAAACAAATGTCAAGCGATTGAAAGACCGAAAAAGATTTGGAAAAATCTCATAGCTCTGGATGCTAGAGTAAGACAAAAACATTGCATTAAGAAATTCCATAGAAATGTCAAGTCTAGTATCACTGAAGTGATCAGAAAACTCCTTTGGATTTAAGAAATTGGAGTATCTATATTGCTTTTTAATGACAAAAAAGGGTTAGCTGGTTTAGAGGCTTAAGTAGCATGAAAAAGAGAACTTTTAACCAAATGCATGTTAACTGATGTACTTAAATCTAAACAGGTTCCTCTTTGCAGCGTGCCACATGTTAGCCCTATAAAACTATACCAAAAAGAAGTGCAATCCAATTCCTACTAAAACATTTCTTTGGAGTTGGATTATGCCCTTGTAGAAAATAACTGGAAACATACTGTAAAAAAACCTAAATAAATTATGTTTTTGCTGATGTTAAGATGCTAACTAATGGATATTCTACAACAGCAAATCAGGAGTAAGAAAAGATC
The DNA here is from genome assembly GCF_052110815.1 of Crocodylus siamensis. Lineage (NCBI taxonomy): Eukaryota > Metazoa > Chordata > Crocodylia > Crocodylidae > Crocodylus > Crocodylus siamensis. Next base: position 215,830,992 of record NC_143397.1, on the reverse strand, counting down.
CTGCTTTCCAGTCCTTGTTCGTGACTGAACATGATAAGGAACAATAGTAATGGGCTTAGTTGGCTAACACTGTATCGTTTGTAACCTAGTCGCGTTTCCCCTCCTCTCCCCAATCCCTCGATTGTTAGTCCCTCACTCGGGCGCTTTGTATTTCCATCTCAGCTTTGTCATCTTTTTTTTCTGGATTCCCCATCCAAAACATCTACTAATAAACGTCAATCTGCTCGACTAGGTTCTGAAATTTTTCCCCGCCTCTGTCTGCTCCAAACAAAGCCAAGGTATATCCTTCCTGTAGGCAGGTTGCACTAGCATTTAAAAAAAATTGTAACCTCATGCTGCATTAAGTGGAACAATTATGACATTTATATATGTATTAATTTTTGATAGGCCCAATGGGGTATTTTATTTTCCAAAACATCTATCTTATAAAGAGGGATCCAAAATAAAAATTTATCGACATATATTTAATTTGTTTCTCATACTTTGTCCTAATTATGTGTCATTTTAATAACATTTTAACATATATAAGCAAATCTTACATGACATTTTAAGTATCTATTTAATATCCAAAATTAAAATTGTTATTACACTGTTCAGATCACTGTGGAAATTAAAACAATCTATTCAACAATAAATATTGGATTATACCAAATATTTATCAACTGACCAAACCCTAGAGAAACACTAGGATTTAATGGTAAAAATATGATTGTATACTAGTAATTATTCTAAAGCTACCGAAACTATAAAGCTATTTTAGTAAAATAGTCATTTAATACATATTATAGTAATATATCTTTTAACATTGTTTTTAATATATTTACAGCAGATTTGTTAAAACTTTTTAATTAGCTAAACCCTGACCCTGCCAAAGAGTTATAACCACACACAGACACATCCCTACATTTCAGCAGGTGCACGGCTCCAAGGAATTCAGTGGGACTGTTCACATGATTAAAGTTAAGCATAAATATTCATGGGAAAGTTACTATGTGGAATGTGTCACGTTCACGCCCCTACCCAGTTTCATCCTGAGATGCTCTTTGCTCAATATAAACCAGCTCTCTTGACATCCAGGTCGGGTGCTCTTACAATGCTTATTGCAAGCAGCTGTTTGGGAGAGCTGGCCATGTGTCCATTTCTTACCACAGAGTAAAATCTAAGGTAAATTATTTCATAGAAATCATGTTGTTTGTTCACATCCTTCACTTCGTTGAACTGGAGATTCATTTCCCATCCCTGGGCTACACCACTTTGACATAAAATTTAGAAACCATGTGTTTTAAGCACATTATAGTACTTTGTAAGATTTTGACCTTTTAACTCTTTTTGTGTTTAGATTTCTGTCTCCTACTTATAAACAGCTTTGCACATGTCCTTTCACAGCATCTGATGAAGTGAGTTCATGAAAGTTTGTGCTATCTATCTACAGACCTACCTACTTTGGTACATTAACCAGCTCAAACAGACTTTTTAGTTATTAATAGAATAAAATAGTTTTTTACATATTCATATAAGTTGTTTCCATTGTCATTCTATAGAAAGCATTAAAAAGTAATTCACTGCACACAAAAGCCATTCTATTGAAAAATTTAATGAATACCCATTGTGTGCTAACATTGAGACTTTCAGCAAATGCGGCTGGAGAATCGTGTTCCAGTTTAGTGATAGATATCAGTTTTCAGTGCCAGTGCTACTATACTTGCTCCTCTGTGTTCAGATTTCTGATTCGTTTAGTTTGGGGATGAGTTGGGTTTAGAATAACATGATAATACCATGTGACTTAAGGTATCGTGTGGATACTTACCCTTTTCTGCTAGAGCCAGCCTTAGGGAAAATGGCGCCCTGGGCAAACATGTATTTTGCACCCCCACCCCCTCCCAACTCAACGGTGCTGCTGCAGGCCGAGGCAAAGGCAGGCAAGCAGGGGTACAGGGCACAGTCCAGCGGGGAAGCGGAGTGGCATGGTGGCTAGGCAGGCACCACTGCTACTATGCAGGAGCAAATCAGGCAGACTGGAGCAAGTACCACCCCATCTGCATGTGCCTGGCTCCTCCCCAGAAGTGGCTGGACATGGGGGGTGGGCTGGATCTGGATCGGTCAGGGTGGGGCACGGAGAGAGCACTTCTGTGAATGCAGGCTGTGTGTGCGTGTGTGTGCACGTGTGTGGTGACCCCCTGTTCATGGCACCCTGAGTGGTCGCCCACATTGCCCACCCCTAAGGCTAGCTCTCTTCTTTGCCTTTACAGTTCTTCCATTTCAGCCTCCAAAGCAGTCATTAGTTACATGGATTGGCCTGTTTGCTTAGTAACTTGGTTCACTTGAACAATATGCTGTATATTATTGCTAAAGGTAAGACCACTCATATAGTGCAGTAAAATTAATCAGTATTTCAAGATTGCCTGTCTCACTCGGGTTATACTGAATTATACTGCTCCACTTTGAAATTATTCTTTTTGATGTGTTTGTATGTTATGCTAAGGGCACTTAGAGTATAGCATTTGCACAAAACTAAAGGATACATGCTGAACATTCCTGGCTTATTAAAGGCAGGATTTCCAGTTTGAATCATGCTGAAAAGGATCATAATTACCAAATAATATATAACAATAAAATGGACACAATCATCCACACCAGGAAAAAGAGTTACAATGTAGCTCTTTATAAGAAAATAATTATTGTTTTCCTTTTAAAAGCCTAAACAAGTGCCAGCCTACACAGTACAGCTCCTTGACATCATTCAATTTTCCTAATAAAATATCAAAAGAAATAGCTTGTCCCTTTCCAGCAAAGAAATGAATACCAGTAAACAAACTAGTCAAATCAAGCCCCTTCACAGCAGGCAAAATTGTAAAGGTTAAACTTGCCTTTCCTGACCACTGAAGGCTTGATTTCTCAGTTTTCACATAGCAAATTTTTATTTTGATAAAGCAAAAGTATGAGTGCAAGTCCACAATCTTGGTGACTCTTGCCCCATATTTCCACAAAGGCTGCCTGATGCAGGTGACTAGGTTGTAAATACAAGTAACAAACAAATACGAAGGGGAGAAGAGTTCACTGGAAAAAGGGAAATTTCAGCTGAAGCCAACACCCAATGCCACTGAAGAAGGTAAAAAAGTAAAAACCCTGACACTCCTTCAGTTGCATCCATTTTTCCTTTTGCCACTTCCTATTTTTCTCCTTTTCATCTGCTTCTGTGTTCTTGGTCTCTTGGCTGAAATGAAGGGAAGGGGAACAGACATGCCTAGCTGATCACTCCTGCTATCTTTACAATGTAGAATGAAAAGGAAGATCATAGAAACAGAGTGATGGCGTGGTGATTCTCCTTTTCTCTTTTGTGCTTAGAGCAAGCAGAAAAATGTCTTATTCTCCCAGCTCCCCTTAATGGAAGCAGCTGGTGAGAGGACATCTTTAGATAGAAGAGACACACCATTACCATATTTGCTAACATATAACGCATTTTCCCCCAAAACCAGTTGCTAGAAATTACATTGCACATTATGTGCAAGAAATATGGTAAAAATAGCTTTTGCAAGTGAGGGACAAAAGTGAAGGTAAAATTTGCACGCACAGAGTGAGATAACACATTACAATTAGACCATGCTTGAGAAAGTCCAGAGGAGAGGCACGCTCATGGTCAGAGGTCAGGAAAACAGACCTTATGATGAGAGGCTGAGAGCCATGAGACTCTTCAGTCTGGAAAAGCGCAGGCTCAGGGGTGATCTGGTGGCCACCTATAAATTTATCAGGGGTGACCACCAGGATCTGGGGGAACGTTTGTTCACCAGAGCGCCCCAAGGGATGACAAGGTAAAACAGTTATAAACTACTGCTAGACCGTTTCGGGTTGGACATAAGGAAGAATTTCTTTACTGTCCGAGCCCCCAAGGACTGGAATGGCCTGCCACCGGCGGTGGTTCAAGCACCTACTCTGAATGCCTTCAAGAGAAACCTGGATGTTTTTCTTGCTGGGATCCTAGGACCACAGTTGACTTCCTGCCCCTGGGGCAGGGGGATGGACTCAATGATCTTCCAAGGTCCCTTCCAGCCCCAATGTCTATGAAATCTATGAAATTCTATGAAATCTATGTTAAAAGCTCTAAAACATAAATGCTCACAAGTTAAGGCTTGTTAAGTGCCTTCTAGGGTTGTGTGTAGATAAAATGGGGGCCCTAAATTGAAGTGGTGGGGTTTAAAAAACACTTCTTCAATTTAGGGCTGATTAAACCCCTGGTTCATGCACATACCCCACACTTACCTGACTCTCCAGCAGCAGGGAGAGAAGGCAAGCTGCCAGCAGGTGGAGTGGTTTCTGGGCTGCGGGTGGGGTGGGGTGAGGGGGGCTGGTACTTCCCTCCGCAGCAGCAGAGGGCTCCCCCCCAGGCAGCACCCACCCACAGGCACCTGACTCAGTTGGTTCTGGGGGCACTACAGCTATGGAGGGAAGCATCAGGCCCCTGTGCAGCTCAGGGGGGGAAAAAAGATCAGACTCCCTGTTTTTCTTGGGTGGCACCTGGTTTCCTGGGCTGCTGCCAGGCTGCTTGCAGGGCTTCTTGCAGAGCCATGGAGCTGCACAGAGCCCAGAGTTTTGCTCCGCAACTGCATCCCCCAAGTGATTTAGGGTGTATAACACAGCCAAATTTCCTACAGCAGCTGGAATGAATGCACAATACATCAAGGCATGCAAACACTGACACCATTTCAGCAGTGCAAAAGCATATAGCTCACTTTAAAGTGTTGTGCACACACACCTCTCGTTTTGTCCATACACAGCCTAAGTGTCTTAAAGTTATGTCACTTTTGCGGAGAATTATCTTTGATCTGTGCTACTCAGCTCATTAGGTTAACATTAGGTCACTCCACTGATATAGACTACCGATTTGTGGCCCTCCAGTATCCCAGGCAGCACCATTTTCAGGTGGATTAGCTTCCCTCTCAGACTCTGCTTATGCCCCCCAATAACAGTCCAAACAGTGGAGTAGCAGCTGATGAGTGGGGAAGAGGAAGCATGGAGTGGGGTTGTCCCTTGCCAAGCTCTTACAGGGGGAGTTTTCTCATGCTTCTTTTTCTCCCACTCCTCTCTCCACACTGCCCACAGGAGCACAGCTGGGGCATGGAAATGGCAACACTGAGGGTTGCCCTCCCTGTCTATACAGAGGCAGCATGGGCTGCAGGGGGCCCAGGAGCAGGAGGGAGCCCTCCCCCCACTACTCTTGTCACTGCAATCCCTATGCCCTGGCTATGCTGCTCTGGGCAGTGCAAAGAGAAGAGGGGGAGGAGTATGGGTGGGTGTGACAGCCAGAAGTATGTGCACACATATACACACACCCCTCGGACTTGCCACTGGCTGCTGCCACTCATGGTCCTCCCCCACCTCTCTCCACACCACCCAGAATGCAGCTGGGGCATGGGATGATGACAGCTGTGGCGGGAGGAGAGGTGCTCCTCACCTGATTTTGGTTTCCTTACAGCCTACACTATCGGGGATGGTACCCTCCCATTCATGAACGCCACTTGCCCCTGGAGGCTGGGGGGCAAGGCAAGCTCCCGTAGGTGGCAGCAGCGCTGTTGGCAGCAGGAGAATGGCAGTGGTAACTGGTGAGCTCCCACAGGCGGCCAAAGTGCTGTCAGCAGTGTGGGTGTGGGGGTGGCAAGTGTCAACCAGTGGTCAGTAACTACCTAATGCCACCAGCAGCATTGGCGGTGGCCAGTGGTAACTGGGGACCACCCGTGGATGCCGCCAGCGATGTCAGTGGTGAGGGGGGTTGGTGAGTGGCGACTGCCCGCAGGCACCACTGCCAGTGTCAGCAGTGCCTTTTGGCAGGGGCTGCATTGCCAAGCTCAGGGGGTGCACATGCACTTGCGTGCACCCCCTGCACATTGCCAATGCTCCCGTTGCCCCAGCTGTGTTTAGGCATTGCAGTGGCAGCCAAAGGCTAGTCTTGAGAGGGCAAGAGTTGTTGCTGCTAAGCCTAGAAGCAGGGTGTGGGTGTGGGTGTGGGTGTGGGTGTGGGTGTTGGCACTAAAGAGGCAGGAAACAGGACACTAGTCATGCACCTGCTCACCAACCCTTTAGCAGCAGATCAGTGCTACGTCACAGAGAGTCTTAACCCCGAATATGCAACTGCTCACAGCACGTACTAAATTTAACACTGATTTAACATTCCTTAAAGTGAGCAAGTGCTAGTTGTAATGTGTAACTACACCCACCGAGAGCAGAACAATGAGCAGGCTCTGCTTCCTCAGGGGGGCTGCTCGGTTAATTACTTACTTCAAGGAAAGAGATTTTTTTTTGAAAGGCAGAATAAAGAAAAAGTAAGGTATGGATTATATTCTGGGGCATGTTATATGTGAGAAAATAAGGCATATTCCTAAAGCAGCTGTTCTTCCCCCTCATAAACACCAGAAACTAAAATGCTTCCCCAGCCAGCAACAGACTACTCCTACTTTTCCATATTAGATATTTTTGCCAATGAGCTAATATCCAGGGAGAAAGGTACATAATTCAGAAAAAGAGCACTGGGGGATTTCCCCCATCCCTTTATACTCCCTAGTGTCAAACTTCTTTTTGTCCACTTGGTCTAAAGCTAGCAAGGTATATCAGTGGTACTTGTTATCACAAGGTTATAATATCTTTCCTTTTTGCTTCTGCTCATTGTATTAGTAATGGGTATTTCTAAAGGGGATTATATGAAACTAGTCATTCAGCTGATTCTGTTGAAATGGCTTTTAGTATTTTTTCTTATTCTTAACATTTCTATTTTTTACTTATCTGCCTGGTAGAGCACTACAAGTAACCATCTCTATTCAGTATTTGGCCTAGACATTGTTTTTATACTAAATCTACCAATTCTGGAAATTACTTAAGAAATTCTTTTTATATATTAGACAGGAGATATTTTTCCTTATGTATACATGTAACCATTGCCTATCCTCCCTCACAACCCCCTCTCCATCTCTGCCCCCCCATCATAATGATAAGCTTCCTTTGTCCGCAACCCCCTGTTGTTTGTAAAAAGAGTAACAGTCATATTTCACTGCCCAAAAGACTCATCCTCATCCTTAAGTGTCTTTCTTTAGTCCCTTTAAGAGAAAAGAGAATGTATTGTTGTACAAGCCACATGGAAAGGGTTAGAACTGAAAAATATTTATGTAAGAGTGTTGTTGCTTTCACAGAGCCATAGGGAGCTAGCTGTTCAGAACCTCTCTGTTTAGAAACTCACAGGGCTTTGCGCAAGAGAACAGACAAATCAGTGGGCTCTCAGAGTTTTGAAGTATTTTGAAGCCAAAACTTGAGGGTGGTCTTCTTGGAAATCCTGCGAAGAATCAAGTGCCATGTGTTTCTTTCTCCTCTCTGTCTGCGGTAAGACCGTGAATACCGTATTTTGATCAAATGGACAGCTTTGGGGAAAGCGAAGGCCAAGAGTTCAAAAAGACACAGGGAGGGGCTAATAATATCCAGAGAAAGGTTCAACAGAAAGATTGGCTGAGATGGGACTCTATAAGAGAAAGCTAGAGCTGTGAGAACTGGATCAGGAAGAAAGGAGAATGAAACATTTGAGAAGAAGCCAAGAAAAACAAAGTTTAGAAAGTGAAGCAGAACTCAGAGTTTAATATCGAGTCATGTACAGCACTCGTGTCTCTCCTGGACAGAGAGGTAAAATTCCAAAAACAAAAAAATGACATGATGGACCGTTTGCAAAGGCATATTGTTTTAACCTACCATTTGCTGTTTCATTTTACTTAATCATGTCTTCAGTAGACATCTTCACATCTGAACAGCTGTGCCCCCTTTGTCATGGAGGAAGAGCTGAAACTATATATAAAAATCTGGGAATCCCCTTTCAATTTAAGTTCAGGCCAGAATTGTTTCTGTCCCATTTTACTTTCTGGTATTGTTAAGTTTAATTATTTTCTGCCAAGACTATTTAAAACTTCCCCCAATTTTCCCCCTCTTGTTCTATTTCAACTGTTCACAGTTTTTGATCCCCTGATTATCCCATTATCACTATCCTGTTCTAATTATCTATCCAGCAGCCTAAATTATCATAGACACACACTTCTTTTTTCCCTGAAGGAGTTGGCTTTTATACTTTGATCCACTAATTGGCTTTTTAATCATCTCACTTTGCTTTCTTTTCTTTTTTTAAATACTTTTTAAAATAATTAATTTAATGACCTAAAAACAGCCAATTTAATACTACTGGTTTTTGACAGACATTTATCCTAGGACCACAGCAGCTGCCCCACATAGCCCAGCTAACTTGTGTCAGCTTGGGCAGTCTCTAGTGAATAGCTCAGACTGAGTCTGATCAGTCTCCAAAGGAATAGATCAGACATCCATCCTTAGCTTTACTATTGAAAGGGTGGCAATTACTGGAACAAGCCTTTCCTTGCCTACACCAGTCCACTGGAAACTGAACTGAAACCAGCACCACGTGACATGTCAGCCATTAAACAGAAAACAGAATGCAGCAACTTTTGGTCATTACCACCTTAGGATGAAGTGTAATGAGCTCATGTTTCTTTCTTTTTGTGTCTGCTACTTAACCCCAGTTTCCCTTCCCACTTTTGGGTCCAGTTCCTTCACTCTTAACAATTCTGCTGTCGGTTTTATAGCTTTATTTCCCTAGTCAAACGTTGTCTCCTTTCAGTAGTCTGTGCAGAAAACTCCTCAAACCTTCTGTCCTTGAACTTTACTCAAAATTTGCTAAGGGACCCTTGCTTTTCCTTTTTATTAGTATTTCTACCTGCTGCCAAGTCACCCACTACTACCTGCTTTCAAAATACCACGCTAGGGGATGTGGGTTAAATATAAAACAGGTCCAAAAAAGTTCTTTGGCGAATGCATAATGGTGTAGACTATGCTGCCATATCAGCAATTCAGACTTGAATAATCTTCTTTTGACATTCCTGGATTTGTATAGTGATGACAATCTCTGTATATTAAGGCTAGTAAATGTCTCCATTGCAAATCACATTTATGAATTTTTTTATGTCTTGAAAGACTGTCAGAGGCAGACATCTGAAGGGTGCGATTTCGTGACAGACTGTTTATGTACTAATGTGTAAAATTTCCCAAAAATCTGCTCTGCCATTTCTGTTGCCCGTAGGGTTGAGAATTTCAATAGTGCCTTATGTTTGTGGTTTTCTAATTGTCTAGAATGCAAGCTCGTCTGGTTGCACTATCATCACGTTGTAAAATGGTTCATTGAAGTTTCCTAGAAATAGAACAGGAATTTTGAAAAGTAAAAATCACCCCTGGATTTCCCTCTACAAAACAGTAAGTTAATTTAACAATTGCCAGGGCTTAATTTTAAAAGAAAATGCATTTTTAAATGGAATGACATTTGAATCAGAAAAGCATGTAACAACTGAGACTTAGGGAAGCATTTTATGAATGTAAATAAAATATATGGGCAAAATTCTGCCCTTACAGTGCAGTAGTCCTGCAACTAGTGCAGAGATAGTGTAGCGGCATTTGTTTGAGTCATTCTGAGTGACAATAGCATAGGAAGGGACATTTAAAACCCATGGTGGGGTCCACATCCCCCTTTCTTTGAGTGTCCACATCCACCCAGCAAGTGCTCCTGATACACTGAGCCCCTGTGAGGCCAGCCTATGCGGTGGTCAGCCCTTCAACCAATGTACTTTTTAGATGAGGCTGGATTTAAGCTGTTAGCAAACATCGAAAATAGTCTTTCATCAGAATTCACCAATTCAACAAATCAAAACAGCTTTTTGCAGAGAAAGCTCCATTTTGATGAAGTCCTGACAGAACTCAAAAAACGGCCCCATGGAAGCATGTCTTTCCCTACCAGCTCTCTCTGGTTCCCTTCCCAGGGCTTCTAGGCTCCAAAGCAGGTGGGGACTTTCCAGATTTGCAGTTTTAATTCTAAATCAAAATGAAACCAAATTCCAAAGTGTCAAAATCTTCCAGAAAACAGAGCGCCTTTTCTCCACACAAGTCAGAATTCTGCCGCTCTGTTGTGCGTAGAAGCGGGCTACCAAATCCTCTTCTCTTCCACCACCTCCCAGCCAGAAGACTGCAATAACATGACATTTTTAATGTGTTCAGAATACCCAATTTCCATGTTACAGTATTTTGACTTGCTTGGACTTCTGAGACAGAAAAGATGTGTCTGCTAACATCTTTTATTTGACCAACGGTATAGATGAAAGAAATGTGAAGACACGGTTTTGGACAAAAATGCCTTACTTCAAGTCTGGGAAAGAAGCAGATGCAACCTAAGCTAAATACCAGGTAATGTGATTGCTGGGAACTGGGGTGTGGGCAGTCAGGGAAAGTCACTTGGTATACAGTAGGTCTAATCCACAGGCCAGATTCCCAGGGAGCCTGGAGTCGGAAGACAAAGTTAGGGTGATCTAGAAGCCAGTGCCAAGGCCAGAGTGAACCAGTAGACAGAACAAGAATCAAGAGCCAGAGCCCAAACTGAGCTGGGATATGCCAAAGTTCAGAGCTGGAGTTGGGATTCACCAGGAATCGGAACCTAAATCAAGAACCAGATCCAAGTCAGGGCCAGAGACATGACAGGAGAGGCAGAAAAGTGTGAGAAGGTCAGGAGCAAGTGTCAGAGTCTTTTCTGGACCGAGTGCTGCAGGCTGAGCCTAGATTTTAAAGTCTGGAGTCGGTTGTCTGTGGCCTCAGGGGACTGGCTGCCGCAATTGCCTTATTAGAATCGGCTGGGCCCTGGGCATTGACCTGGACTTGTTGCAGATGGCACCTGGTTCCCTGCAGCTTCAGGGGATGAACTGCTCTGATCCTTTGATTGGGACAGGCTTGGCCCAGGACTGTGATGTGGCTCCACTACAATACTGCCCCTCCCTAGAGTGGTCTCTGGGTACTTTGGGGCCAGGCTTCCCTGGATGGGCCTGATGGAATCCTTGGACTAGGTCAGGGCAAGAATGGTTTCCACAGGACATAAACTAGAAAGATAAGGCTATAGCAGAGCTCCAGGAGGAACAGCTGCCTCAGGTGGACTGGTGGATGATAGGAAAAAATGTGCTGAGCTAGGAAGTGGCTTAATAAGTCGCAGATGCGTCATGTTGAGGGTGAATTCTCAGTGAGAATGAATCTTGGTGGGAATGTAACTCAAGGATACAGTAAATGAAAGCCACAAGAAGGATAGTATACACATGTACAGTTAATTACAAAAAGGCTATGAAAAAAGTAATGAGCCTCAGAGCCAGATAGACTGAAGCAGATAAAGTGGCAGTCAGCATTTATATCTGGTACATTTAAAATAAACCATTCAATATGCACACAGCATTACATATTTTTTAGATATTGGATATTCCGTCACATTAACAACACAGTAATAGCCACTAAATGTAACACCATGAAAGAAAGAAAGAAATGCCTACTTAACATCTCAACAACTTCCCATTTAAAACAAGTCCTTTGATATCTTTTTATGTACAAGGTGAACATTTTCTCACACATTAATTATGAATCTAACAATAAATCTTGGCTTTGAAATAAATATTTACCAGCAGGTACAAGAGAATGGACAACAAAATTAAAAAATGGTTGTACCACATATCTGGCATATACATACAATGCACTACGCTATATAAAGAGTACTTAAGATAAACCCTGAAGATATAATTATCAGCATATATTTGTATCATAAACAGAGGTGAACAACCAAATCAATTCTACTTAGATTAATTAATTTTCTACAAGTGTGTTAAAGGTTTTGCAAGTACAAGGCACTGCTATTATTAAAATGAAATACAAGAAAACGGCAAAGCTATTATTTTCACATTCATTTTATTTTATTTTGTTGGAGCTAACTTGATTATGAGTCAGCAAAACCATTCTAATGTTATGCAAGCTGAACTGCAACCTAATGCCACAATGGGCCAGAGTAAGACCTCTGCACCTTAGAATCTGACATTTCTCATCAGGGACCTTATTCTATGTGGTAAGCCAGATGCTCTAAGAAAGTTTATATGAAGTTTCAACTCGTTTAAGTGTAGACACATTTAGGGGACAAAACAATTCAATGAGTAAAAGAAAACATATTGTGGGATGCTGGGCTAGAAGTTATTAAAGTTTTTGGATAAAAACTATTACCCTTTGGATTGAAAAATACTCTTCAGTGGAAAATAAATAGCATGTTGTATCATTCTATCAATCACTCAGTCAATCGATAGATAGATAGATATCTTTCACTCCTTGAAGAAATGACAATACACAGACTTAGCTGAAGTGGAACAAATGTTCACTTGCTCATCTTTAATGTAAATGTACCTTATGGATTGTTGAACTTTCTAGAGACTACTGCTGTGTTGATTAATTGCTAATGAATGCTAATGAACAAGTGAGGTGAATATACACTATGATGTATTTAAGTGATGATTGATTGGATTTAACACTAGCTGTCAGGAAAGTACTTACCACATGCACAACAAGTCCATAAATATGCACGGAACTGTTGGTTGTCTTCCTGCGTCTCTCTCTGGTCTTTTAAGTTGAGCTGTGACAAGGAAAGAAGTGCCCCTCTAGACTTTTACTGCAAAAGTAAATTCATTCATTTGAAAGGACATCACCTTTCAATGACAGGTGTTAATTAAACATTGATGATCAGTGTATAGTTGCATGACAAAATGTCACTTCATGCTTCACCTTCTTTTTAAGGAAAAAGTTAAATTTTAGCAAACATTAGTAACACAGAGAAGGCTCAGAGACTGACTACAAAACACAGAAAGTCACCTTGTTCAGTAAAACAGTAATGTACATAGGAGGCCATTATAAGAAACTGATGAAGGATAAATAAAAGGGAAAATATCATTGCCAGTTTAAGAAAACAACATTAGGATGTCCCATTAAGAGATGGACAGAAAGGCAACAACAGACTTCTGGAGAGTATTGTTCAAACAATGCCAATGGCTAAGAAAAAGAAAATGAGAAGTTTTTTGTAGCAGTCTCAAAAGAGAAGCGACAGAGTGTGCAGTTATGTGTAAAACAGCAGTGGACCTTGAAGCTAGAATTCGTCAGTCCACAGATGAACTTGGAGGGAATTCATAATAAGTTGTCTGAGGGGGAAGTGGTAGCTATTTTTGTCATCTGCCTAATGAATATTCAAATGTATATTGTTCTAGGTTTTTTTTACTTCACCAATCATGGTGACATGAACGTACCTTCCAGGTCTTCTGATCACTAGCCTCTAAGATCTCCAGTAAGCTTGGCAATGACCACCACGCTTATGGCATTTAGACCTAATGCAGAACTCATCTCTCCGGTCATGTTCCCCGCCCCTGTTCCCTCCCCCCATCTCCCTCCTTCTCACCCCTTGCCAATATCTTATAAACTAGTCAAGTTATTCATTTTACAGACAAAAAAGATAGACAGACAATAGATAGACAGATGGACTGTTATTTCGATTTTAAAATATTTTGGAGGCACTTGTACACTGCAATGATTAGGGCCACATAAGTATTCAGATAAATGGATTAAAAAAAACTCCATTCAAATTGGAAGTCTCTCCATGGGAAACTGTTACAACATTCAAAACCCACATTGCTGAGAGTTTGACAGTCATTAGCAAAACTTACTGGGCTGGGGAGGAGGGCGCTTTTTTTTTTTTTTTAAACACCAGATCATTTCCTTCTCAAGCACTTGGGACAGAAAGTAAATACGGAGCAGTACAAGCCTTAGGAAGCATCGATACCCTAAACTCAAAGAAAATCAATGGCTACAGGGAACCAGGGAAAATGGAATCAGGGAAAATATGAATCAGAAAGAAGGCTTAATAACTTAACTTCCAGAAGCAAGAGGACTTGGCAGGGTTCAATACACTCACAAGCAAATGGGTGGACAGGGTGCAACCAGCATAGGAAAGAAGACCAGATGAAACTTTACACAGTCAGAACTTCCTAATTATAGGCAAAAACAGAAAAAGAGATATCTGAAGATCTAGCTGGCTAAACGGAAAGGAAGGGTATAATATGAAGTCTGACTTGTAAAAAATGAAGTCTGTCCACAAAAAATCTTTAACCATCCAAGGAAGGCAGGCAATAATTGCTGGCAATTCTGTACAAAGAATGAAAATAAATTGTGCCAGGGACAGGTAGACAATAAGGCTGAGAACAGACCTTTGGTGACATTAAAAATGGCCTCTTTATCTAACTTAGTTCATCCAGATGCAGACCCTATACTAGTTAGGTAGAACAAAGAGTGAACTGTACAGAAGTTCAGGACAAATGGCTGACCTGATCTAAGTTAACTGTACCTCTGAGGTAGTCTAATTTAGCTTGAGTCCAGTGAGATTGATTTAACTGAACTTCTGTATAGTATCCCCAATTCTTCATTTAAAGCAGTTTCCACACCTGAGTTACTGTTTTTATCTAGAGTTAAGAAAACAGTGTGCAGAGCTGTGAAATGGGAGTTATTTTACTAAGCAGCTAACAAACAACAGCAGTGTAGAAGTGTCTATAGCTGGAGCACTGGTACCATTAAAGACTATTTAAAAAGGAAAGAGGGTTGTTAATGCCTGTAGACTAAAGAGTTTAGAAGAAATCAAGCAAATTATTGCTGCCTGAATAGAAGTGCTGCTACCACTACTAAGCAGTTGGCTTTAAACATTATGATGGACTAGGAATCAAAGGTAGGGGGATACAAATGCACCACTGCACTCCCCACTGGATCTGCCTCTGGTGTGATACTAATACAGGGGTGGGAAAAATAAGGCCTGCAAGACAGATCCAGCCCACCAACTGATTGTATCCAGCCTGCAGGGGGCGGCCACCAATTGAGTGGATCCAGCCCTGGCATAGTGCTCTGCATGGAGCCAAGACCCACCCAAGGCAGCCAGTGCAGTGCTCCTGCCTATGCCTGTGAGCCAAGACCAAGCCAGTATATGCAGATTCTGGTGGGGATGCTCCCAATACACGTGCAACCAGCTGGGTGCTACTCAGCTCCCCCTACCTCCAGCAGCAGCTCCTTCTCCTTCTGCCCCTGCTGTGCTGCTCCAGGCAGGAAGAAAGCTGCAGCTGGATAGCTCCTGCCCTAATGCATGGGGCTCTGGCTCCAGCTCCCGGCTAGCTTCCACCCACGCCTCCTGCCCGTCATGATGAGCAGCAACCTGCTGGGAGGTAAAAAGCAGCCAGGAGCCACCCACCTGAAGCTTCCTCCTTGCCCAGCTGCAGTCTCCTCCCCACCTGGAGCAGCACATCAGGTGCAGGAGCAAGAGGAGGAACTGCTACTGGAAGTGAGGGGAGCTGAGCAGCAAGTAGTTGGCTGTAGCCACACTGGGAGCAGCCCTGCTGGAAGCTGCATGTGCTGGCTAAGGCCAGGCTAGTGGGCACAAACAGGAGGACCACATGGGCTGCTTCAGGTGGGAGTGGGTGAGACTCAGCCCCATGCAGAATGCCATGGGTCCAGTCATGGACTGCACTGTCCAGGCGAGCTGTGCTGCATGTGCCCCCTGCTCCCCTCTTAGTCTCACTCCTTGCTGGCTCCTGGGACCTATTGCCTACACAGCCTCCCCCCACCCCACATGCCCACACCCCCTCACATACCCCATACTCTCTCATACCCCCACCCACAGGTCAAGGGTGTAGGTCACAGGGAGAAGGTCACAACTTGGCCCCAGGCCCTGACCCTGCAATCCAAATCTTGCTCGCCCATTCCACTCCTTTACACTGCTCTCCAGATACCCATGACCCCATCCCATAGATGAGTTTTGGTGAGTTGTTGCATAGAGGGGGCATGGGCAGGGTCTGCCCCAGCCTGTAACAGCTCATCAAAACTCCCCATGTGGCCCTTGGGCCCAAATAATTGCCCATCCCTGTACTAATAACAAGGAAGTGAAAAGAAGAAACAAATGAGCATTTATTCATTGTTTAGATATCAATACTAGCAGGCTGGGTAATAAAAAAGGTTTGAAATTGCTCATTTATTAGAATAAATTCAACGTGCTTGGTATTACTCAAAGCTGGCTTGGTATTACATGATTAGAATGTTAAAATCACCAGTTATAAGGTGATTCAATTAAGGAAATTCAAGCAGATCAAAAGGCAGGAAGAGGGGGAGTGGGACTCTGTCAGAAATAGGACTACCTGCTTCCTAGTCCCTGGCAACTTGGAAGCAAATGATCATGAATGCTTTCTGGCTGATATTCTAAAAGAATAAAACAAAATGAAGGACCTGTAGGTGTTTGCTGCAAATTACCAAATTGCATTACAGGTTAGGAGAATGATTCTGCAAACACCTAGCTATAATGCATAAGAAAAAAAAATGTGGCTTTTCATGGCAGAATTTCAAAATTAGTGAAATAGGTTGTGAACGGAGAAAACAATTATATTGATTTAAAAAGGGACTTGTTGCTTTAAAAAGACCAACTCCCCAGAGTTGAAAACAATTATTATCCAAATGAGTTTATGTATATTAGTAATAAAAGGAATTCCAGCAAGGTATTAATCCATTCCCTAGATGGAAATCATAAAATTGACAATACTAATGCAGAAAAAACAGAAATGTTCAATAAATATTTCTGGTTTTTAGTCGGGGAAAAACAGATATAGATATATATAATTAGATTTATATCCTGCCCTATCCAAGGGCTCAGAGCAACTTATGACAAACAGACAAACAATCCACTTCTCAAATTTTGGGGATGTTGTTTGGGGAATCCTATTTGTGCATTGTTGTAGTATATGTTGACAATGAACTATTTTCCATTCCATCTGTAGCTGAGGAGGTTATTAAACAATAATTACTGCAGCTAGGCATTTTTAAATCAGCATCCTAGAGTTCTAAAAGAGCTAGCCAAGAAGCTTTATAGATGATTAATGTTGGTTTTTGCTAAATGTTGGGATACCAAGCTCAATAGAAAGCTAATATTGTGCAATGAACAGAGGGTGAACAAAGCAATCTGGGTAGTTATAGGTTTGTTAGTCTGACATCAATTCCAGACATCATAATGTAAGCACTGATATGGAACCAGATTGATAAAAGGAGGTTAATATAATTAAGAACAATCAACATAAGTTTATGGAAGACAGGCACTGTCAAACTAAGTTGCTATCTTTTTTTAAAAATAAGATTACAGTTTTTGCTGATAAATGTACAAACATTGATGTAATACACCTACATTTCTGAAATGCTTTTTGACCTGCTAGGACTTTCTGCATTTTTCATTAAATTTTCACTGAATAAAGTGCATAAACAGAATTGTGACGGGGGACAAAACTCAGGGACGTGTCATTCTTTTTAAACTAAGAAATCAGGATCTCCATTGCTTGTTTTCTGTCTAGATACATGAGATGTATATTCATTACTCCATAGTGGCTTATCCAACAAAAAGGATAGAGAATGCTCTCATGCAGCCAAAGGCACTTTCCTGATGGCAGATATGAGTTCGAACTGCATCACGCAGAGAAGAATTAAAACTCATGGGATAATAGTCTAATTATTAGGCCACTATCATTGTTCTCCCACCAGTATGTTCCAGTGAAAGAGGCTGTAGGCACTCAACTCAAGGCTGTCAGCAGGTATTAGGCATGTACTCAAGATTCCTACTGGATCAAGCTGATCAGATGACTTAGGCAACATAGCTGCCCAGTTTGCTAACCCTAAATGGCCTTAGATGGATTTTAGGTGTATAGATGCTCAGCTCAGCCAAGTTGACAACATCTGTGGACATGTGTAGTAGCAGAATTTCTGCTGGAAATCTTAGGCACATAGGATTATGTCTACACCATGATGACAGTGGGTCCTGCCTGGGACATTCTTAAGCATGTGCTAACCACCTTCTCCACCTCATGAGTTTCAAACCTAAAAATGCACCAGTGATACTGCTCTGGGGTTGACTCTAGTAACTATTTTTAAGCATGTTGGAGACAGGTTTCAAGAGAGGCCGCACAAAGACATCCATCAACAGCTTACCAGTTTGTTTTCTGTTTGGAGTATGAAACTGGGTAGGAAGAGTGTGCCTGAAAATGTACAGCATACCCCCAGGCACCTAAACTAAAGCAGGGTTTCTGTGAATTGCTCTCTTGGGCTCCAGGTGTACCAAAGCAAGCTATAGACATTAAAAAACCCAAGGTGGAATCAAGCTAAGTTAAATGGTTTTCCATAAGTGGCATAGTCTAGATCAGTAGTGAATAAAACACATATTCACCCCTTGGGAGGGGGGAGCAATTCTTAGACCAGGTTTTACCACTTTTAAACCAGCGTGTGTGTGCTGAACTTCTGTTTGGTTATGGGTATAGACTGGTTTCTGATCACTTATACCAGTAAAAAAATGTAATGTCCATATCTGGCCTTAAAGTTCCTTTGTGCCTCTCCCTGTAAGGACTTATGTGCAAAACAAATATTTGATAATAGATAATAGGATGTTCTAGTTAGCAGATAAAGGTAGAACAAGATTTGGAATCAGAGAAAAGCTGGGCTTCAGAGATCTAGTCCACCCCCCTGCTTGAAGCAGGATCACCCGTAAGATTTAATGACCAGAAATAAGACTAAATAAATTCAGACAACCAATAATCCATGATGTAGTGGTGGTTGCTGCATCATTGGAGATTTTTAAATCCAGACTGGGTGTTTTCCTAAAGAAAAAGTACACTGCATTTCAAGCCAGAATTAATGCAAGGAAGTGCTGTGGCCTATATTGTCTAGGCAAATACAGTGATCCCTTCTGGCCTAATGATCTATAAAAACAATCACAGAAAACATTTTGTTGACAATATGAAACATTTTAACCCTCTCTTCTGAAGGATCACAGTTTTAAATACTGTATTTTTAAATACTAGAATTATTAAATTAATGTGATTAGTCATCAAATATTCGTATTATTAAGGTTTATATCATTGTTACCAGAAAAAAATTAAAAATAGTCATCCCTTTTATAGTGAAGTTCCTACAAGAAATCAAGACTTTTCATTATTGTATCTTTTTCCACACATCAGAGATAGCCCCTGGCATATTGCTGAAGAAATCCACATCAGCAAAGGGAGTAGTTGTTTTTTTCCCCTGAAACGTTGACCTGACTGGCATCTGCTGAACCACATGCAGCAGATGTTAGTAGAGTCAGCGTTTTTTCCTCAGTCCTTTTTTTCTCTCTTGATTTGCAAAGCATTTCAGCATTTCATGGGGACTCTCTCATTTTGCCTTATTTTCCTCTGCAACTTGAGTTAGACACATTTAACTTGCAGCTTTTTCCTGTAGTACACAGATCATCTCAAGTCACTGCATATGATTGAATACCCACGGAAAGGCAAAGCATCTGACCCTGTACTAAAAGAAATGTCTCTAGAATTGAGAGTACCACTCTCAATGCACCATTTGTTTCAATGGATTTTCTCTAACATTTTGTTAAGGTGAGTGTAGAGGTCAGAAAAAGCTGGATTTAAAACTTATTATTTACTTTTAGTAGCATCAAGATGAAGGCCAGATTTGCAAAAGTTAAAGCCACCACTTGGGTAGGATTTTCAAAAGACATTAGCTCATAAGAACACATGGTTTAGTTTTGTAATGTGTTCTTTCTGCTCAATTTGCACAGGATATTGGTTCTGAGCAGTACATCAGAATTATTCCAATTCACCCCCTCATGCTTTATTAATCAATTCTTCCACGCTTCCCCTAACCAGGCCAAACTCAACCAGCTTTCAGGATAGTTACCTTATGCTGCTGCATGGATTTTATTAGCATAATACATTGGTGGGTCTTTGTTTCACTGTCAGACATTCCTGTAAGAATGGGCACTCATGAGGTTGTGCCCCAAGTTAGGTTGTGCCCCTAGGTACTCACCAGGTTGTGAAATTTGGGTTCCCAATAAGATGAACCCAAATGCTCTTATATTTCCTAGGTTTCAGTAAGCAGCAGCACTTTCCTTATCTTTCTTAGTACGCTGCCAGGGCATGGGCTCTCTGCCTACCGCCCATGCCAGAAGTATCATCTTGCAGTATAGCAACCGAGGTCACCAGCCTCGAGATATGCCAGTAGTTAGAAACACAATGACGTGAATTCACAGAGAATCCCACAAAATCACAAGCTGCAGATAAAGAGGCTCCTACCAGCAGTATACCAATATTTTGCATCCACTCACCTTCTGAACTTCTTCGCCAGGCCAAACAAGAAAGGAAAGCCCATTCCTGAACCTCAGCCGTACGAGTACCACAGTTATTCTTTGCTATCATGTTGTCAGTAGCAATATTCAGAATTAGAGACAAATATTCTACGTCCTATAAACCTGAGCACATCTCATCTTTTTTTAACACATTAAGTACATACACTATGCACTATGGTGGGAATTGCTGCAATTGTTTCAAGAACTGCATGAAGCAGGGTAAGCAATAAAAGGAAATAATAAAGGTTTTATAATGTCGGAGATGGAGATCCAGGAACAACAACACAGGCATGCAATTCAGGTGTGAATGTGAAGACCAGTAGATTTATGCGGGACCATATATTTTATGCACAGACCTCCCCTTTTCACACTTTAACTGGTTGATGTGTACAAACATTTGCAAAAACATCGTGCTTTGTTTTTGAAAATATATTTTTAAAGGCTATGGATTTCCCACATTCTGTGTGTAAAATAAATAAGGTAAGTTTTTTACACCAATTAAATTAATAGAAAATAATTTTTGGATGCTCATAATACCCACAATAACTGTAATCTATATTTATTTTTGTGAGTCTAAAAAAAATAATTAATAGAGGCAAATTCCCCTCTCAGAGGTACACATACAATTTAACTGAAGTTGGAGAGAGCTTGCATATGCAAAATGATATATTTGTCCCCTACTAAATTAGCTATTGCTGGAGGGCCCCATGAAGACAACAAACGCTGTACCACTTGGCACCTTCTGAGCCCATATTTATATAGCAATGTATATTGCCACCTTTACTGAGTCCCTGAAATTAAGAAAACTGACACTAAGAAAAACAAACACCAAATTACAAGCTTTTCGAAAAAGAAGCCCCAAAATTACCCTCCTGCCTTTATCCCAAAACCAAAGTCAACAAATTGTTATAGTGTGACTGAGGAAACTGGCCTTCTGAGATCCCCATAACTTCAAAATCTGGGTGACAGCTAAAAGGAAAAGTTTCCAAAGGCATGAATTACTTCCTGGAAATGCTGCATTAATTTCCAAAGAGTGATCAGCCACAGGAACTGACAGAGGAAATACTATCTCCTGTCTGAGGACATTGGGGATTTTCATCTCAGGCCTGCCTTCCAGATAACTCAAGGCCAGCTCCTTGAACAGTACTTACACCTTAGGGACTTTACACAACTGCCTGCCACTTGTCACTCACAGGAAGTCATTGAGGAGTCAGACACTGCAAAATGAGATTTAAAAATCTTCCTAAAGTAAAACACATATGCAGGTACTTTCCTGAATTATGGTCCTAGGTTTTTAACCTGTACACAAAATCTCATGCTGTGGCAAAGCATTATCTAACCATGAAATTACAAGAAGTGATCACTATGGCAGGCTTCCCATCAGAAAGGGACAATCAGAGCTCTAAATCATTAAAATCACTCTGTTCAATAGCTACTATTATATTTGTGACTCTAGGTAAATCAAAATGACCCCAAGAGTTTGAACAATGTTAGCAACACACTGGTCCCACCCCTTCTCATTTCTCCACCTACCCATTTCTCCCTTGGCTCATGCTGCCCTACACTGACCAGCTGACCCCCGCCATGCACACTTCAACCAGCGCCTGAGCCAGACTTGTGCCCTGGTGAAGTGTGCCTTCATCTGGCGGAAGGGATGCTGGTGCGCCCTCACTACCTGCCTCAAGGTTTCTGAGGCCAATATCTCCTGGGTCATCACAGCCTGCATGCTGCGCACCATCTGCGAGGCGCAGGGGGAGCCGGTTTGCAAGGCCTCAGCAGAGGAAGTGCACCAGGCACAGGACATCTGGCACTGAAAGCACCAACTGTGCAGCAGCCACAGTGGTAGACCCCACCAGCCAAGGCCCCAGGTGAGCCACACACCTGCCAGTGGGATCCAAAGCACCAGGTGCGAGAGTCACTAGCTGACCACCACCTCCTGCACTCCCTGCTGTAGCCCGCATGGGCAGCCGCTCACAGACCCAAACCCTACCATGCACCCCCCAATACCATGCTCACCATGGACAGTTTTCTGAAAAGCAGTTTATTCCCCTTCACAGAGTCCTCAATCCCTCCACCCTCCCCCACAACAGACCCTGTCCCTCCTGCCTCATTCCCCACAGAGTTCCTGCACCCCCTGCCCCACCAACAATAAAACACCCTCTTCTCCAAGCTATTTACAGTAGTGTGTGTGCCCTCTTGGGGTGGGGAGCCATGGGGAGAGGCCCTAGGAGGCAGATGTCAGGGACAGGCACCCAGCACGCCAGCCTCTGGCTGCTTCCTGACCAGTGTGCATGCCATGGAAAAGTCAGCAGGTGGGGGCTCACCCAAGGGTGGCAGTGGGAGCTCCTCTCCCAGCATGGGCAGCTCCCCCTCCTGCAGCCCATGGCCAGGGCCAGCAGGGCCCATGCATGGTGCTGGCCCCACTGTAGGCAGCTTTGCTCTGCAGCTACATGGAGCTGGGGTGAGCGGCAGAGCTGGGACAAAGCAGAGGGGCTGCATAGCAGGTGACCTGGGGCAGGGGCTGGGTCAAGGGCTCCTGGCCAGTGGAGGTGGTGCTGCACTTCCATCCAGGCCCATGAGTGGGGGCCTGCCGCTGAGCAGTACACAGCTGACAGAGGCCAAGCAGGGTTGCAACCAGGGGCAGGGCAGTGGGCAGCAGGAAATTTCATAGATTTCATAGACGTTTGGGCTGGAAGTGACCCCAGAGGATCATTGAGTCTAGCCCGCCACCCCAGGGCAGGAAGTCAGCAGAATCATAGGATCCCAGCAAGATAAGCATCCAAATGTGTTTTGAAGGCATTCAAAGCGGGTGCTTGAACTGCCTTAGGTGGCAGGCTGTTCCAAACCTTGGGGGCCCGGACAGTGAAGAAGTTCTTTCTTATGTCCAGCCTGAACCGGTCACAGTGGAGTTTGTGACCGTATTATCTTGTCATCCCTTGGGGGGCTCTGGTGAACAGTCGTTCCCCCAAATCCTGATGAGCACCCCTGATAAGCTTATAGGTGGCCACCAGATCGCCCCTGAGCCTGTGCTTTTCCAGGCTGAGATCCCCATGGATCTCAGCTTCTCATCATAAGGTCTGTTTTCCTGACCTCTGATCATGCATGTGGCTCTCCTCTGGACTCTCTCAAGCTTCTCCACATCCTTTTTGAATTGCAGAGCCCAAAACTGATGCAGTACTCCAGCTGCGGCCTCACCAAGTGGGAGAATGACGTCCTGGGATTTGCTTGAGAAGCATCTATGGATGCAAGCCAGCGTTTTACTCACTTTACTAGCTGCAGCATCACACTGAAGGCTCATGTTCATCTTGTGGTCAGTCATGACCCCCAAGTCCCTTTCATCTGTAGTGCTAACCACTACCAAGCCTATAAGCATGGTGCAGGTTTTTCCTCCCAAGGTGGAAAGCCTTGCATTTTTCGGTGTTGAATACCATCAGGTTCACATCCACCCATTTCATGAGTCTGTCCAGATCTGCTTGGATCACTTTCCTGTCCTTAGGTGTGGATGCTTTACCAGAGTTAGGTGTCATCGGTGAACTTGCCCATTCTGCTTCTGACACCAATGTCCACAACATTGATGTAGATGTTAAAAAAGTATAGGCCCTAGGACAGAGCCTTGTGGGACCCTACTGGTCACAGCACACCAAGATGATTGGCTTCCATCGACCACCACCCTCTGGGTCCTACTGCAGAGCCAGTTCCCCAGCCAGCGGATCGTGGTGACGTCAAGGCCGCAGTTAGCCAGTTTAACCAAGAGGTGATTGTGGGATACCAGATCGAAGGCTTTTTTAAAGTCGAGGTATATGGCGTCAATCTCTTCCCCTTTGTCCAAGTGATAAGTCACCTGGTCATAATAGGAAATGAGATTGGACAAGCAAGACCTACCCCCAACAAACCCATATTGGGTATCCCTCAGGATATTGCCATCAGCTGGTCTATTAAGGATGACCTCCTTGATAATCTTTTCCAAGACTTTCCCCAAGATAGAGTTCAGGCTGATGGGTCTGTAGTTTGCTGGATCTACTTTCCTCCCTTTCTTGAAGATAGGCATGACATTGGCCCTCTTCTAATCATCAGGCACTTCACCAGAGCACCAAGAACTCTCAAAGATCCATGCCAGGGGCTGAGCTATGATGCTTGCCAGCTCCCTGAGTACCCTTGGGTGTAACCCATCAGGGCCGGCTGACTTGAAGGTATCCAGTCTGTTGAGGTGTTTCTTCACGAGGTCAGCTTCAATGGAAGGCAAGGAATCTCCCTGACCTGGGCCTCCCTGACCCATAGTGGGCAGGGCCATCCCATAGGGCTGATGGAACACTGATGCAAAGTACCCATTTAGCAAGTTTGCTTTTTCCTGGGTGTCAGTTGCCAGTTGCCCCATCTGGTTTAGCAGGGGTCCAATGTTGCCCTTGCTTTTCCTCCGGCTCCCCACATATCTAAAAAATGACTTTTTACTGTCCTTGATATTTGTAGCTAGCTGCAGTTCCATTGCAGCCTTGGCTTTCCTGATTTGTTCTCTGCATGTCAGGACTAAAACAGAGTATTCTTCCTTGGTGGCAGTTCCAGTCCTCCATCCTTTATAGGTCTTCCTTTTAAGATGCAGGAGGTCTGCCAGTTCCCTGGACAGCCAAGGGGGCTGCTGTGCCCTTTTGCTGCCTTTCCTCCGAGATGGGATGAACTTTGCTTGCACATCCAGGATTGCTCCCTTGAGGAGCAACCATGTGTCCTGAACTCCCCTCTCCACTGCGTTGTGGCCTTTTAGGGCCTCTCTGACAAACCTCCTTAGCTTGTCAAAGTCAGCTTTCCTGAAGTCGAGGATTTCTATACAACTGACTGACTTACCACGTTTATGGCAGATGGTGAAGGTGATCAGTTCATGATCACTATCACCCAGCTTCCCTTCAATTGTTAGGTTGCCAATTAGGTCATCCTTGGTTGCCAGTATGAGGCCGAGCAGTGCTTTACCTCTTGTCGGCCTGTAGACTTCCTGCATCAGATAGAGGTTGTCCACATGAGGGAAAGCTTTGCAACCGCTCGGATTTGGCCGAGCACTCCTCCCGCGAGATATCTGGGTAGTTAAAGTCTCCCATGACAACCATACACTGGGATTGTGTGGTCTCAGCCAATTCCCTGGTGAAATCCTGGTTGAGGTCTTGACTTTGGGTAGGGGGTCTGTAGTAGACCCCCACCATAGTATCTCCTGCGCCGCGTTCCCCACGGATTTTAACTCAGAGGGTCTCAGGTCTTCTACCATGGGTGCCAATGTCAGCTAGCAGGGATGCATAGCTTTCCTTGACACGGGGCTTCCCCTGCCCCTTTTGTCCACTCGATCCCTCCTGTACAGGGTATAGCCATCTATACCCGTGTTCCAGTCATGGGTGGAGTCCCACCAGGTCTCTGTTATCCCTATGACATCGTAGTTATTTGCATTTAGGAGGAGAACAAGTTCCTTCTGTTTATTCCCCAGGCTCCTGGCATTTGTGTATAGACACAAAAGTGTCCCCTTAGGGGCCCTTGCCTTGCCTACATTTTGTTCCAGGGCTGGGGCTGGGGTGGGATCCCTTATGTGCCTTGGCCTGCTGGCTTTGCAAAGGCCACTTGGTGGGCCAGCAGCAGCAGTAGTCCCCCATCCCCCAGCGGGCTTAATTTAAAGCCTGGTGGAGCAGGTCAGCCAGTCTGGCTGAGAAGAGCCTCCTACCCAATGGAGAGAGGTGGAGGCCATCCTTTCCCAACAGCTCACTGCCTCTCTCTCCAAAGAGCGGGCTGTGGTCATGGAAGCCAAAGCCTTCCTGATGACACCAGTGCTGCAGTCTTTGGTTGACTATGTTGCTCCTCCTCTCCCGCCTCAGCCCATAGCCCGAGACTGGGAAGATCGAAGAAAACACCACCTGTGCCCCCAGACCCTTTAGCACCCAAATCCCTGAAGCGCCTCATGACCCAGCTAGAAGCATTCTGAAATCAACCACCAGAGCCAGGATGATGTCCAGCACCTGGCCAGCCAGCTCCATGGCCTTCACTACCACAGCCAGCAGGACAGCCTGCCACTCCAGGGCTTCAATATACCACTCCTTCAGGGCTACAAGAAACTCCCAAAACCCCCAGTCCACCTGGTCCCTGACCTCCTCACACCAGTCCCGTGCATTCTCACAGGCAACCTCTTCCACCCACCAAGAATCTTCATGGGTAAAGTCCTCTGCCTGCCAGGCATCCTTATGGGTAGCCTCCTCGACCCACCAAGCCCATGGCTCCATGGCCACCATGACCAGATGGTCCAGCAGCTGGGTCCAGTCCTGAGTCCTGTGCTACCAAAGCCAGCACATCTGCAGGGCACCAGCCGAAGCTGCCAATGACCCTGATGGCGCATCCCATTTGTCATCTGGTTCCTCCCCCCATGCACATCTTCAGGTCCTACAGAGCCAGGAGAAAGAGGTTGTTTGTGAGATTTTGCAACATTTCTCAGATTGGGGGTTGTGCGTGCTTGGGTGCCCAGGGGCCATAGACTCATAAAAAGTTAGGGTTGGAAGGGACCAAGAGGTCATCTAGTCCAACCGCCTGTTCAAAGTCCCCCAATAGCCACTCACTCCCCAGGGGCCAGTGGGCTACTGGGTGCTGGCCACAGGCAGCCTGCCTTCCCTGCTCCATTCCCAGATTGGATCAGGCTTGGCTCCTGGCAGCACCTGAGTGACTCTTCCTACCCCACAACCCTTCTCCTCCTGCAGGCCAGCCTATCTCCTGTGGTTCTGCCTAGTCCACAGTGCCCGGGCAAAGGGCAAGTGGCTCCCACCCAACTGGGACACAGAGCTCCTGGCACTCCTGCCCTCCCTCCAGGCAGCCTCTCTGGAGAGGTACCCTGGAGCAAGTCCCTCCACCCCCTACACTAGCGCTGTGCCTCAAACATGCCCATGTTATGAGTGCCTTGGGCACATCACAAAGAGATGTTTATACAGACCAAGGAGCGCCCAACCCATTATGCACTGCTACTACTAATTGCCACCGTGCCCCAGATGCACCTGTGAACCTGGCACAGGACCCTGAGATTTGACAGTGCAGAAGGCAAGCCTGCTCTGTCCCACAAACTCCACCACCAACTGGAGGGCTACCTGTGATTGTGCTACATGTTCCTACCCCCTGCAGCCAAGGAGGACATCGCCACCAGCATCAACACATTCCTTGGCATGTGAGATGCCCATGCCTACCTAGGTGCAGGGGCACAGCCTGCTCAATAAAGTTTTGCACTGTCTCCCACCTCCCTTAGTGCTGGGGCCTGGGGCTCCAGGGGCCTGGGGGATTACAGGTGGCCCTGTGGGAACAGGAGCTGGAGCAGGGGCTGAGGCAAAGAGGGCCCTTTCTCCAGTGTGGGTCTTATCATTGTGGACAGGGCAGGTGTGGCTGGTGGCTTGGGTCTGTGTCTGCTGGTGGCAAGGGAGTGCAGCTCCCAGTAGTGTCCTGAGGTGCAGACGCATAGTGACTAGGTTCCTAGACAAAGGTCCCCCTCTTGGGAGGAGCTGGAGCTGCTGGCAATTGGCCATGCCATGGCCAGCTTGCCCTTATGGGCAGAGCTCAGCCCAAGGACCTGGCAGGTTGGGTGCTAGCCCAGGCTTCTGTACCTGTATGACAGTGCTTCAGGTGGGGAATGTACTGGGATGGGCTCCCAGTGGGCTGAGGGTCCCTCCCATGGTGATGCATCACTGCGGGTGCCAGGCCATAGTGAAGGCTTGGGCAGGCTACCCATACCCAAATACATGGCATGGCTACTACTAGAGTCCTGGGATGTGAGAATTTTATCCAGCTGCCACATAAAGGGCATGGACTTTCAGGCAGCCCCCAACTGGTGGTTGTGGTTGGTGACAGTTTCCCACTGTGCCTGCAAGGCCTTGACCTTTATGTGGCACTGGTGTACTGACCAATCGTGCCCACACTCCCACATGCGGCCTGGCAGCCCCTTGTAAATGTGCATATTGGAGCACCTGGTCCACGCAAATGGGTTGAGGACCTCAGCCTTGCCCCACAGTGCTACAAGGTCCACAGTCTCCTCCTGGGATCAGTTGGGGCCCTGGGAGGTGGTGTGTAGCATTAGGGAAGACATCAACATGGCTTTCTCAACAGCTCGCTGGACCTCCATGCATCAGTCCCGGTGCTGGTGGGCCTGGCTAGATGTATGTAGCACCCAGTGTAGGGGCATGGCATGGGACAGGCAGGGGTATGAGACTGCAGTGCCAGGCACCAGCTGTAGGGTCCAGGCAGGCTGCTGTGGGTCACCTGGTGCCAGCTGGAGTGAGACCCAGTGACCACAAGCTGGCTGCAGGTGCGCCCAGGTGCTGCCAGGCCTAGAAGGTGCCTGCATGGCGATGTGGTGCCAGGCAGCTGTGCTCGGTTGTGGGCAGGCTACTGCAGCTGCCCTGGGGCTAGTCCTGGAGGATGTAGTGGCCAGAAATGGCCACAGGCTGCCAGCAAATGCCCCTGGGTTACAACATCCCTGCAGGCTCTTAAGGGCCCGGGTCTGGGGCAGGAGAGTCTCCCATCCCTAGAGTTCTGAGGCTAGCCTGAGATTAGCCCCCTAGTAGTGGGGCTGACCAGGAGCAAATTTGCTCCTAGTCAGTATCTATATGTGTGCTACAGCGCATTAACTAATCATGAACAAATTTACTACTTGTGTTTACAGGTAACAAATTTAATCATGATTAGAGCAATTTATTGTGCATTAAGCATCTGCATGTGCAGACACAGATGCTTACTGCACAGTCATTTCTGGTAATCTCCAGTAAAGTGTCTCACGTAGATGCACCCAGTATCAATATGGTCCTTTACCTAGGGTCCTCTGAGCCTATATTCACTGAATTACTCTTCTGTTATTGCAGTAACAGCACGTTGCCAGTTCCCTTATCTCCTCTGCATTTTTACCTGTGACACATTGTCGGGTGCTTTTGTTTCTATTTTCATTACATGTTTTGTGGCTGTTGTATGTGAAGGGTTGGAGTAGATGGTTTTAAGGACTCTGGTTAAAAGCTTTCTGGGGAATGCAGGGAATGTATTCTTTGGCCCCTTCCAGTCCTGTGTTTCTTCAGTTCGCAAGGGAATATTACCTGTGTTCATCACATAAAGGAGATTATCAACCACAATTAACAACAACAGCCCCACACCAATGTACATCTTTGTCTGAAACCTGACTGAGGGTGTGCCTGGAGATGCTCCAGCATTATTTTCTCAGTAACCTTCCTCTGTTAGGGCAAAGACAGTGAAAAATAACAAAGATGTTAATGTCAAAGATGCCTTCTAAAGCACAGGCTCCCATGCTATATAACAAGGTGCTACCTGGTGGTGGTCAGCATATATTCGGGGAATCATGTTGCCTAACATATTCAGGGTGCTGCAGAAGTAGCTTAGCAGTGGTAAGCATTCACACAGCATAGCACATTGCCTAGCAACAGCTCAGGGGCTCCCCAGTGGCTGCAAGTACATGAAAATTACTTGGAGTGAATGAATTTGAAATGAAAATGCTTGGAATATTCTCCGTGTAGCACTTTCAAGCTTTACGTAAGTTATACTAAGGGCCTCAATGTCCAAGATTCTTCCATAAAATAATTTACAGAAAGCCAGAGTTCAGCAATCACTACAGGAAGATCAGTTACTGAAAAAAGTAATGGGCAAACATAATGATTATTTACATACTTGATGTTTCTTTACCCAATTGTCACAGATGTAATATAGGAGAATGAGACAAAACACTGTTGATTTCAGTGAGAGATTTGCTGGATTAAAGATACAGTAAAAAACTTACTAGTGATTTCCTAGTTGTTTCATAATAGTCTTCACAGCAAGGAAGGAGAAACAATTTGATTTTTCCTTTCTTGGAAAGAGGTTCTCATTGAAAAAGATGGACTAAGCATTCTTAAGTAAGCCTTCCTCAAATTAGCCTTTCCTCATGTCCCATTATAGCACCATGAACTTCAATTTAACCATCAAAGGTGTGTCAAATACTGATGTCACATGGCTGCTAGCAGGTAGTAAGTTCCCACAACTCTCATACAGATCTATGAAGAAGTCTTTACAAGGTCTGGCCAGAAAATAAACAACAACAACAACAACAAAAAGAATGTGAACACCATAGGTAGAAAAATGTGAATCTTGAATGAGAGCCATGCTGAGAAACATGTGATCTCATAGCCTCAGTAAAGTCAGCACAGGTTAGCTGTTGGAGAGAATCTCTAAGGAAAACCCAGGTACTGAAGGAAGTTGTTTTGGTTATGGGTACAATCCATCTTCTTCTTCAGCAATCTCTTGCAGTTGAGGAAGATTGTCTTCCATGATTGTCTTATCTCCATGTCTGAAGATGGCTGAGAAGGCCTATCAAGGACAAATAGACTCTTGCAGCTTGGGCACATGTTTCCATGTGGGTTGTTGGTTCAGTCTGCAAGACGTCGTTTCTTCTGCTCCTGTTTTTTCATCTCCTGTTGTTGTCGTAAGGTTTGAAAGTACTGAGATCCTTGCAGCAGATTCTTTTTTCATTTGGGCTGGTCCTGGGCGATAGTGTCCTAAAAATTGAATCGCATTTTTCCAAGTTGGCCTTGAAGACATCTTTGAAGTACTTTCTCAGCCCTCCTTTTGAGGCTACACCTTTACTGAGCTGGGAGAATAAAACTTGCTTTGGGAGTCTGGAGTTAGACATCTAGATGATGTGACCAGCCCAGTGAAGCTGATGTTGGTCATTGCATCAATGTTCATGGTGTTTGTTTGCAAAAGGATGCTCATCTTGGTTCATCTGTCTTCCCATTGGATTCAAAGGATATTCTATAGGCAGGGTTGATAGTATTTCTCCAGTGACTTGAAGTGTCTCTTGCACATTGTACATGTCTCAGCTCTAAACAGTAAGGTGGGAATCACAACTACTTGATAAACCATGAGTTTGGTTTTGGATCTAAAGTCATGATCTTTGAACACCTGTTTCCTAAAGTGTCCAAACGCAACACTTGCACATTTGAGGCAATGTTGAAGTCCTTTGTCAATGTCAGCCTTCTGCGAGAGATATTACAATAAATACTCAACTTTCTCCAGTCTCACCATGAATCTGAGTTATTGGAGCTGCGGACTGCTCATTAAGAGCTTGCTGAAGGAGGATCTTAGTCTTCTGAATGTTAAGCGTTAGCCCCATTTTCTTGTATGCCTCAGTAAAGACGTTGATGATTGCCTGAAGGTGTGATTCTGAATGAACACAGACTACAGCATCATCAGCACCCTGGTGCTTGATGATTGAGGTTGTAGTGGTCTTGGTTTTGGCTCAAAGTCAGCTGAGATTAAATAGCTTACCATCCATTTGGTAAGTTAGCTCCACTCTGACTAGAAGCTTGTTGGTGGTCACTGCAGTAAGGAATATCAAAAAGAGTGTTAGAGCAATGACACAGCCTTGCTTAAATCCCTTGTTAACTTCAAAAGGACGTGGTAGATCATTACTGAGAACCATCGCCCACTTACTGTCATGGAGCAGGCAAAGAATGATGATGAATTTTGGTGGATATCCATATTTCAGAAGGATCCTCCACCATGCTTCTCAGTTAACAGTCAAATACTTTTGTGAGGTCAAAGGAGGCCATGTAGAGAGGTTTATGCTGTTCCCGGCATTTCTCCTGTAGCTGGAAAGATATGAAGATCATGCCAATTGTGCCTCTTGATGCCCTAAACCCACATTGAGATTCTGAGAGGAGCTCTTCAGCAAGTGCAAGGAGATGGTTCAGGAAGGTTCTTGCAATGAACTTACGGTGGACAGCAAGGCTATATCTTTAATTTCCACAGCTGGACTTGTCTCCATTCTTGAAGATTGTCACAATCATATTGTCCCTTAGGTCATCTAGGTTTTCCTCATCATTCTAAATCCTTGAGGGTACCAACAAGCTTCTAGTCAGAGTGGAGCTAAACTACCAAATGGATGATAAGCTATTTAATCTCAGCTGACTCTGAGGGTATGGAGCTGTGATGTGAGTTTCTCTCTTCCCTGCTTGAAGATTTCAGTAGGGATTCCATCAGCTCCAGATACCTTGTAATTCTTGATCTGCTTGATGGCTTTCCTCACCTTGTCAAGGGTTGGGGGGCTTCTGAGATTGTCTCTGACTGGGTATTGAAGGATGGAGTTTAGACCATTCTCATCAACAACACAGTCTTGATTGAGGTCCTCCAAATGCTCCTTCCAATAGGAGTTGACGGCTCCCTTTTCCTTGATCAGGCCTCCTCCAGTCTTAGGTCTCAAAGCGGGTTCGTCCCTAAGTGTTTGGACTGTGGCTTTGGTGGCACTGAAAAAAATGTGCATATTGTGGATGTCAGTGAGATGTTGAATCTCCTTCACCTTGTCTTCCTGCCATCTGTTCTTCATATTGAGAGTCCAACCCCTGTCTTCGCTTGCTGCAGATTTAATTTCTTTTTCTTGGAGTTGGTGTCATTCTGACAAGCACAAAAGGCCTTGCGCTTGCAGTTGATCAACTCTTGGATCTCCCTGTCTCTCTCATCCAACCAGTCTTGATATTTCCTGGTAGAGAATCCAAGTGTCTCTTCGCAGGTTCTGATGAAGATAGATTGAAGGCACCCCAAGCACTGCCAGGATTCTCCCATTGCTGTTGTTTGGAATTCATGAGTCTTTTGTTGAGGTACTGGTAGAAGAGGTCTCACTTGATTGGGTCCTTGAGTCCTTTGATGTTGATCTTCTGTTGGCATTGTTTCTGCTGCAGACACAGGGATCCAGTTTGAGTGACATAACTGAGTGGATGAGTTAATGATTGGTCCAGCAATTATCAGCTACTAGCATAGCTCAGATGATGCAGTCATCTTTGTGATCCTAGGCATGAACAATAACAATCAGGTGCCAATGCTTAGATTGTGGGTGTTATCATGATGCCGTATGCCTGTATTTCTGGTAGAATAGGGTAGTAAATACATGTTTTGTGCATTTGGTCAAGAGAAGGATACCAGAGAACCTGACCTTTTCTACTCTTCCTTGCTGATACTACCATTCCAGAGGTTTGAGTCCTTTCTAATTCTGACTGAAATCACCAAGAAAAATTAGTCTGTCTCCCTCTGGAACATCAGATTGTACTTGATCAAGATTGGTGTAGAAGTCCTCCTTGATTTCATCAATGGCATCAAGAGTAGGGGCATACACTCTGATGACAGTGGTGTATTGGCTTCCCACCAATTTAAGACAGAGAGTCGTGAGGCACTCATTAATTCTGATTGGGAACAGAAGTTGATTTATGAGTTCAATTTTGACAGCAAAACCAACTCTCTGAAGCTGGTGTTCTCTTTCCTGTTTACCATTCCAGAAAAGGGTATGGCTGCCACCATGTTCTTTGAGCTACCCACCTCCCACTTGCCAGGTCTTACTCAATGCAGCAACATTGATGCTATGTTGCCTGAGTTCTCAAGCTACAATTGTGGTGTGATGCTCTGAGTGATCACTATTAGGATTGTCCATGAAGGTCTCGAAGTTCCAGGTCCCAAAATTGATTGTGTCTGGTGATTTTGACCACAGTAAAGGTGATCCCACAGGACATGATTCTACAGGCAGGAAGAAGATAGAAAAACTATGTTTAGGGATGCCTATGCGTCATTTCTTTTATCATGGAGAAGCTGCTGCAGATCAGTTTCCACACAGTATGAATCAAAGAATACCATTAGTGATTCTTGCAATTAAAATAAGACAGTAGGCCTACACAATGCAACTCAAATTTGACCCATCTGTGTGTCAGTTTTTGTGTCTGTAAGTCTCTGGTTGTGTGGTTGTGTGTCTGTCTCTAACCCACTGACTCTGTTGGGAGTGAGTGCCCCTCACTCCCAAGCCACAGCACACACCCCTCCCCCCCAGCTCCTGACCCACAGTACCCCACATCCTGCCATGGTGTGCATCCCCCCCAGCTCCAACCTCCCCCCACACCCACAGCTCCTCACACCTTCATAAATACCCCCCCCACACACACACACTCAGTTCAAAAATCACCTCTCATGATTTACATACCAAATCTCTTGACTTTCAACAGTTTGTGTCATTATTTTTGACAGTGGGCTTGGCAATACTGCATTTATTTTATGCCCCTCCCTCATCAACCTGGTTGACATCTGATACCTACAGGTATACGACCTAGTGTTGTCCCTTGGAGGCCTCTTAAATTAGCTTTCCTGCAGTCCAGGTTTCTAAAGGTTCTTTGGGTGAATCTGATATCTTTTATTAAACCAACTAAATAGCTAGAAAAAAATTTCTTACCAAGCTTCCAGGATTAAAAACCCTTCATTGGATTGAGGAAGCATCTGTAGTTGGTGTATGCTCTTCCTGGATGGAAGGAATAGTAAAGAGGCCAGAGGCTGGTCTGCATGCAAGACAGGTAGTCAGTGGAGATGTAAATTGAAGAGTCAGTGGGTTAGAGACAGGCTGGGTGAGAGGGAATGAATTAATACATTTCATAGATTTCATAGACATTAGGCTTTGTGGGGACCTCGGAAGATCATCGAGTCCAGCCCCCTGCCCCAGGGGCAGGAAGTCAGCTGGGGTCATAGGATCCCAGCAAGATAAGCATCCAAATTTCTCTTGAAGGCATTCAAAGTAGGTGCTTGAACCACCTCTGATGGAAGGCTATTCCAGACCTTGGGGGCTCAGACAGTAAAGAAATTCTTCCTTATGTCCAGCCTGAAATGGTCTTGCAGAAGTTTTTAACCATTCAACCTTGTCATCCCTTGGGGCACTCTGGTAAACAATTGTTCCCCAGATCCTGGTGAACACCCATGATAAACTTATAGGTGGCCATCAGATCACCCCTGAGCCTGTGCTTTTCCAGGCTAAAGAGTTCCATAGCTCTCAGCTTGTCATCATAAGGTCTGTTTTGCTGACCTCAGATCATGCATGTGGCTCTTCTCTGGACTCTCTCAAGATTCTCCACATCATTTTTGAATTGTGGAGCCCAAAACTGGATGCAGTACTCCAGCTGTGGCCTCACCAAGGCCGAGTACAATGGGAGAATGACGTCCTGGGATTTGCTTGAGAAGCATCTATGGATGTAAGCCAATGTTTGCTTAGTTTACTAGCCGCAGCATCACATTGCAGGCTCATGTTCATCTTGTGGTAAATCATGACCCCCAAGTCCTTTTTATCCGTAGTGCTAGCCAGTGTACCACTGCCGAGCCTCTAAGGATGCTGCAGGTTTTTCTTCCCAAGGTGGAGAACCTTGAAGTTTTCAGTGTTAAACACCATCAGGTTCTCATCCGCCCATTTGCTGAGCCTGTCAAGATCATCCTGGATCACCCTCCTGTCCTTAGGTGTGGATGCTTTACCCCAAAGTTTGGCATCATCGGCGAACTTGGCCAGTCTGCTTCTGATACCAATCTCCACATCATTAATGAAGAGGTTGAACAAAAAAGGTCCAAGGACAAAGCCTTGAGGGACCCCACTGGTCATAAGGCACCATGATGATTGTCTTCCATCAACCAGCACCCTCTGGTTCTGACCACAGAGCCAATTCCCCAGCCAGTGGATCGTGGTGGACCCGAGGCAGGAGTTGGCCAGTTTTGCCAAGAGGTGATCATGGGATACCAGATCAAAGGCTTTTTTGAAGTCAAGATGTTTGACATCAATCTCTTCTTCCTTGTTCAGGTGATAGGTCTCCTGGTTGTAGAAGGAAATGAGATTAGTCAAGCAATACGTACCCCTAAGAAACCCATGCTGGCTATCTGTCAGCATGTTGCCATCAGCCAGCCTGTAA
The DNA here is from genome assembly GCF_052110815.1 of Crocodylus siamensis. Lineage (NCBI taxonomy): Eukaryota > Metazoa > Chordata > Crocodylia > Crocodylidae > Crocodylus > Crocodylus siamensis. The sequence continues at coordinate 215,795,172 of NC_143397.1, read as the reverse complement.
GAATGGCCTCTTTGATAATATTTTCCAAGACCTTGCCCAGGATAGAAGTCAGGCTGATGGGCCTGTAGTTTGCCAGATCTACTTTCCTCCTTCCCTTGAAGATAGGCACCACATTGGCCTTCTTTCAATCTTCAGGCACTTCACCAGAGTGCCAGGAGTTCTCAAAGATCCATGCCAGGGGCTAAGCTATGATGCAATGATTTTATGCCCCTCCCCCCTCAAGCTGGTTGATATCTGATACCTACAGGTATACAACCTGGTGTTGTCCCCTGGAGGCCTCCTAAATTAGAATGTAGCAGGCAAATAGTGGAGAGGTGAAGTGAAGTTCGTAGGCTCATCTATGAAAAGTGTTTTGTAAAGGATTTTCCATATAAGTTTGAGGGAGGGGTGATATGTCATCATAACCTGTGGTGTGCGATACATGGGGGTTTTCTTTTTGTACTGCAGCAACATTGAATCTATACAGAAAATCATCAAACAATTGCAACTCATACTAGAAGGAGACCCAATTCTTAAAGAGATCTTCCCAGCATCACCCATCCTAGCCTTCAAGCAAGCACTAAACCTCAATAACCTCAGCACAAGAAGCAAACTCCCTATGACCCAAAACATACCGAATGGATCCAAACGATGCCAGGAGAAGAAATGCAAAATCTGCCAACACACCTCCACCACCCCCACAATTGCTACACCTCACAACAGAACCATCAGCATTCCTGGGTTTTACACCTGCACCTCCAGAAATGTTATTTATCTCATTCAGTGCACCAAATGCCTTGATGGAAAATAAACAGGAGAGACCAAACAACAGCTGTGCACCAGAAGGAATGCACACCGGAAACCTATTAAAAACAAGAAGACCCAATTACCTGTTGGGGCACATTTCTCACAAACAAAACACTCTCTCTTCAATTTCTCTGTTCTGATTCTCAAAGGGAAGTTACAGAACACTTTTCACAGATGAGCCTATGAACTTCATTTCATCAGCCTCCTGGCTACAAAAAATCATGGACTAGATATAGACACTGGATTTATGGCACATTACATCCTGCCTGACATCTGACTCCCCAGGTACCTCTCCATTTTTATCTTTTATATCTACCTTCCCCCCTCCCTCCCAGTCTGTCTCTCACCCCCTGATGCCTCAATTTACATTTTCACTGACTGCCTTTCTTGCATGTATACTAGCCTCCAGCCTCCTTCCTATTCATTCCATCCAGGAAGAGCACACACTAACTGCAGATGCTTCCTCAGCCTGATGAAGGGTTTTAAAGCCTGCTAAGAAAATTAATTGGTCTAATAAAAGATATCATACTTACCCAAAGAGCATTGCCTGCCTGTGTCCTTAGACCAACACAGCTACAACCTACACACCTGTTTCTAAAGACTGGCTTTTTCCTACCTGAGGGATTTCTGATCATCTTTCATATCTCTCACCATTTTTAATTTCTTTTCTTTTTTTTGCCTGAGAGAAGATGTGGGTGTGCAAAAGCTTGCAAATAACAACGGTTCTGCAACTATTTAGTTGGTCTAATAAGAGATATCACATCTACTCAAAGGCTCCAGCTACAAGTTAACATTCCCCTCCCTCCATCCCTACCTGTTTCTCACCCACCGTCCTGTAGCATTTTCATTGACTGGCATTTTTTGCATATTGGCTTCTGGGATAAGCCGTTCTTAAAGGTTAAACTAGCCAGGAGCCATGCTCCATTCCTTATAGCTCTGTACATAGCAAATGCAGTCAGACTGGTAAAACCACTGCTATAAGCTATCTTTTATTAGACCAACTAAAATAGTAGGGAAAAAAATGTTTTTTGCAAACTTTTGGGTACAAACACCCTTGTTCAGGCAAAGAGAGCATCTGCAGGTGTTTTTTGTTCTTCCTAGATGATCCAGGAAGGTGGAAGGAGTGGAATGTTGACCTGTAGTCTTTGGGTAGATGTGATATCTTTTATTAGACCAACTAAATAGTTGCAAAAGTTGCTATTTGCAAGGCTTTAAAAATTTTAAAAACACAGAGCCCTAAAGTTAAGCTTTAAAGGCTTTAGGTATGTAAGTAAGTAGATTGAAGATTTTCCAAGTATGCTAAGCACCTCATTCACTCTGAAGCCTAGCTTCAGATATAGAGCTTTTAAAATAATTTGCCCAACAGTTTGAATTAGTATTTTCTCGGGTCTCTCCACACTGTCTGTTGCCTTTGGTTTGGGGACCCCACACCTCCAGTCCCCTGGACAAGCCACCTGCCCATGCCTCCATCCTGCGCCCTGCCCCAGACATGCACTGCCCTAGCTAGGGCTGTGCAGCACTGTAACCCTAGCCCCTGCTGCCCCGGCCCCAGTACCCTCCCTCACTGTGGGACTTCAATTTCCATGCCCCCTTTTGCCTTCCACAAACTTACCTCCATTCAGCAAGTGGGCTCTGGGCTGTGTAGCTCTGCTGGGTTGCTCTGCTCCTTCTTCTCTACCAGCCAGCCGGCAGGTTCCTGGTCATGAGCAATGCCAGAAGGCTGTGTCCAGCTTGCATATGCACATATGCATGCCGCCCGCACTGCCTGCCTCTCCCTTCTGGGGACCCCGTTTCCTGAAGGGCCCAGAGCTACTGCCCACCTGGTCCAGCTATTAATCTATTATGTTAATGGGCATGATTCTCTGCTGGAATTTCAGGAAGGTTTATGCAGGAGCATAACAATGGTGGCTTATGGGAAGGTTTATGCACTAATAATGGTGTCTTTATGCCACCCAGATTCTAGGCTGCTAAAAGAACTGCTCAGCTCCTTGCATAAATTAGGTTAGCTTGGCGGGTGTTCTCCCATGGGCCATCACAGTCACTTTGCAGCACTTTACAGTGCTAAATGCAATTCAGAAGGAGACTCACCACTGAAGATATCAATTTACAAATACATTACGTTATATACATATAAAATATGGAAATCACAAGCTGGCATTACAAACAGCTGTCACTGCCCAGTTAGGCATGCATACACATGCAAATAGATGGGAAAATTATCAGTGACCAGGAGTTTGCAAACTTAGTTCTTCCTGGCATCGATAATTAAACAGTATTTACAATTTATTGACTACTATTGACCTCATGGCTCTACAGAAAACTAGAGATAAAGATTTTCCAAAGGGGAAGGGCATTTGGGGAGCCCAAACTGAAGCATGTCAGAGAGGCCTGATTTTTCTGAACATCATTTTCGCTACCACATTGTTTCAGAAACTGACTGCCACACCTACTTTCACACCAACAGCTTTCAACCTAAGCACATTACTAGATTTACTGTTTATAGCCAAGCTCTACATTACAATCTAAAGCTCTGATCCCACCAACCAGGATGCATGCCTTAAGGCTTAGGAGCATGGATTCCTACCGTTACAATACAATCCCAAAACCGCAGCCACTCAAATCAACGAAGCCAGACTCAAACCTTGCTCCAGCCTGCTACAATACCAACCCCAAGACAAGAATGACAGAATCCTGCTGGTTGTCACCCACAGCTGCTAGCTTGAACACCTTAGTTACATCATTAATGACATCCAATGCTCCTGGAAAAGGATAGCATGGAGGGACAAAACTATTCTCGCTTACAGACAGCCCCCCCAACCTTAAATGGTGTCTCTCAAGCACATGCTACTTAACTTCCATTCTCACCAAGGCACCTGGCCTAGCAATAGACTAAGATACCAGCTGTACCACTTCATCAAAACAGATCATATTGTCATTGGACTGAAGAACACAGAAGATATCATTCAAGGTTCATTCACCTGTAACTCTTACCAATGTCATATATGCCAACCCTTGCTTACAGTGGCCCCCTGATGTCTATATTGCACATACAGGGTGATCCCTATGTGCGAGAATGAATCTGACATAAGATACATAAAGACATGCAGCCCTTTGGAACAACACATTTATCTCCCTGGACATTATATCGATGACCTCAAAATTGCTGCTTACAGGCAACAAGGCATTAAAAAACAACTTGAATGGGAAATTAGGGAACAAGACATTATCCATACACTAGATTGTGTTACATATAGTTTAAACAGGGACTGTGGATTCTAAGCTCATTATTTGGATTAGCTTTTGTGCCATTTTTGTTCCTATTTTGACACTTGTTTGCCTCTCCTAGCTCTGTTCCCTCTCCCCCAGCCCCTCTCTTCCCTCCTTTCCTGCCTTCAAATCACTCTCTCCATTTTATACACTGCTTGCTCTTTCACAACATCTGATAAAGTTAGCTCAAGATCATAATAGTTTACAGTATCTCTGATTTAGCTTGTCTACAGCGTGCAGTTCTTCTGCCTGATTTCTAACATGATTAACTACATGTTTCTTGAGCATGCACATATAGGACCCCAATGTATCTAAGAATAGGTCTTCCAGAACTGAAGCATCCAAAATCACTAGTCATATTTGCAAATCCTTTAACCCTTACTCATCTTTATACATAGGTTGTGAATAATCTGACACGATTCAGTTCTGTACAGTCTACAAAATTTAGACTGTGTCTACCAAAATTTGTCTCAGCACTTAAAGAATATAAGTATATCCAATTTACAACCCTTTTATTTTATGAGCAAAATAATTTAATCTATTCCTCAGAAGACAAAGATCATTTAGACAAAGGTACTATATTAACATAGACTAAACAAAACTGTTATTCCAGATTACAAAACTATGTCCATCAAATTAAAAGAGAACCGTTCCTGTCAAAATAAACCATCAAACTTGAAAGTACAGAACAAATCATATGCATATATAAATAATTACTCAGATGTATTATGTCAAAAAAGTAAAAAAGACTTCAACATCCACCATAGTTAAAGGAAAGGCTATTATTAACTTAAAAGAAAATTGAATCAAGGTCTAAAATAGTAATGTAGGGCATAACAATTTTGTTCACATGGTACTTAATACCTGAACACCTGAACTGTTGTGTTAAAGTTAATGTTGGAGTTCTTTATGTGAGTGGGACTTTTTATTGTCTATATTTTTAATACTTAAAATTTTATATTCATATATCATAATGGTAATATAATATGAGCCTTTGGCTATCCCTTGATGTGAGTATGATTTCTGCTGGTGGGGAGTGCGGGGATTATTGGTGATTTTTAAAATGGCTGAGGAGTCTAATCCATGTCCTGCAAGTTTTTCCACAGATATGACAGGTACTGCCTTGGCAGAGGGAGGGGATGTTGGCCAAGATATTGTTCACTTTCCTTCTGCCTCTGCCTGCTTCTCAGTGTCTGAGCAAAACAGTTCTGTTCACAGGGGACAGTAACTTGATGTATGGTGCAGCACCATTGAGACCTATTACCAGCCAGCGCTTCCCAGTTTGTAAGGTTGATGCCTCCCTTCTTAAGGTATGGTTTCAGGGTGTCCTTGTAGCACTTCCTCTGTCCTCCATGGGTCCTCTTACCATGACTGACTTGACAGAAGAGGACTTGCTTCAGTAGACGAGTGTCAGACATCTACACACAGTAACCAGCAGAATTGATAGTTCATGATCTTTGCCTCAATGCTGGTTATGTTAGCTGTAGATAGGATGCTGGCATTGGTGCTGTGGTCTTCCCATCTAATGCAAAGGTACATCTCAGACTCGTAAAGGAGCATGAGGATAACCACTACATTGTAGACCCGGATCTTAGTTTCTATATGGAAATCTTGGTCAGCAAAGACATGGTGAAGCAGCTTTCTGAAGGATATGCTGGCCCAGCAAATCCTATGTTCAGTTTCTACAGACTGACTGACTGGGAGAGGTGGCTGCCAAGGAATTGGAAATGCTCAACATTTCCGAAGGGTTCTCTACCAGTGGTAATTTGTGGAAGCAGGGGGACAGCTTGTGCTAGGGCAGGCTGATGGAGCACCTTGGCCTTCCCAATATTAAGGGAGAATCCCAGGCCATGATAAGCACCTGAAAAAAGGTCAAGGGTGGACTGAAGATTGGTGTCAGTGTGACTGAGGATAACATAATTGTTACAATTGTCAAGGTTGGTGATGCCACTCTTGGTAACTTTCATGTTGCTGTGAAGGTACTGCAGGTTGAAAAACTGACCATCCATCCGATACTCAACCCCAATTCTGTTAGGAAGGTGGTCATGGATGATAATCAAAATCACAGCAAGATAGATGGAGAAAAGGGTTGGGGGAATGATGCAGCCCTGCTTGACACCAGTATGGATGGTAATGAGTCTATCTCTGATCCACTGTGGTAGTCATCCCATCATGGAGTAGCCTGGGGATGCTGATGAACTTCAGTGGACAACCAAAACTAGCCAGCACCTTCCATAAGGCTTCACAATTAATGGATTTGAGCACCTTGGCTACGTCAATGAATGCCATAAACAGCTCCTGATGGTGCTCTCTACACTTCTCCTGGATCTGTTGCACAACAAAAATCATATTGGTGGTACCCCGTGATGGTCTAAAGCCACACTGGGATTTTGGAAGGACATCTTTGACAAGGGGGAAGATGCAATTCAAAAGGATGCAAGTAAGAATCTGCCCAGCAATAGAGAGCAGGGCAATGCCTCGGTAGTTCCCACACACTGACTTGTCCCCCTTTTTGAAGCTATTCACAATGTTAGCATTCTTAAGTCAGGTGGAGCTTCCTTAATAACCCATAGTTTGATGATAAGTTGGTGATGTTTTTGCACTAGTGCTGGTCCACCAGCTTTGAAGCCCTTTGCAGGAATGGCATCTGATCCTGGCGCCTTATTGTTCTTGGTCTAAGTGATGGCATGCCAAACTTCCCTGAAGGGTGGGGGATCACAAAGAGGTTATATTACTAGGTGTTGAGGGATGGACTCAATGGCGGCAGCTGAGACCACCAGCTCAGATTCACAGTTGAGTAGAATATTGAAGTGCTTCTTCCAGCATTGGTTGATGGATACATTATCTGTTAGATGGGTGAAGCCATCCTGGGATCAAAAGGGGGTTGGACCATTGGACCGTGGATGGACTTCTCATGCTATATTGATCAGAGAAACTCTGGATCTCCATAGCTTTCACTTGCCACCACTGGTTCTTGATATCCCATATGAGCCCTTCTGCACTCTGCTTTCTACTGTATGGCCTGGACCAGCTGGGCTACCATCAGTCCATCACATCCATCAGTCATTTAGTGATCTGCAAGGTACGGAGAGGATTGAATTGTATTTAGTGACTTGGTTTCACCACTAGAATGGTCTACAGTGAATCTTATTATCCCTGAGTCTTGTGGAAATTTGGATCTGACCTGTTATTGCTGAGAGTAAATCATTTAATGAGCTCAAGTATCTCATTTTACCAATGCATTAGAGGTTTTCGTGCATTTCTGAAAGAAATAAACAGTTGGCCAATTTTTATAGAGAGGATATCTGCAATTGCTTGGCAAATGTATATTACAATATTTATTTTCAACATAAAATATTTTTCTATAAATCCCTCACAAGTATCTTATGATATTTTAGTTTTTCCCTGTAGTCCTTATGCAGGTCCTAATCATGCTAACACTTAAACATATGCTTAACTTTAAGCACATGATTATTTCCTGTAAGTTACTATGGTTTTTCTTAAGCTTAAAAATAAGCACATGCAGAAATAGCAGCAGGTCTAAAACTATTAAATGAATAATCACATGAAATTGAAGATGAAGGAAAAATAATGATTTGATCTATTCTGAAACTCCAAAATTGATTTGGGTTCTATGTTAGTACTGCTGCAATTTATCCAAAATCAATTCCCCAATTCCAGCCCCCTCCTCCCAAAAGGCAAGTAAATCACAGAGGCGCAGCAAAGTATGTTTTCACATCTCATTTAAGCCAGTTCAGGTCAGCTTTGTTTGTGATTGAAAGATCTGTTGAAGGTGAAAGTATAATTTTGGGTACTCCAGAAAATACTAAGACTCCTAAGAAAGGCTTTTCAACCAAAGTCAGGCTGGCTAGGGAGAGACACCCACACTGAGACATGCAAGTCAGCAGAGAAAAAAAGCGTCAACAGCTGTCATGTGACAAAATATGAAATGTATTCAGACTCAGACTATCAAATATATAAGGGTAAACAGTGACTCTTTCAGCACTGCCCAGGAGAAAGTATCCTAAAAAGAATTTCAACCCTGAACAAAAATAATGTGTCCTGCTTCCTGACTATTCCATAAGGGACTGCCTAGTTTTTTCTGAGGTTGATAATTTGTGCTGTCATAAATTCCTCTGGTTTGTTAGAGCCAATCTTTCTGTCTTACTTTTCACCTACTATGCCCTTGTCTGCATTTCAAACCTCATTGACCGCAATTTCAACTACAAGCTACATTTATTGTTCTCTGGCTCCACCCCACTTTCTGCTCCTAGGGCTTAAAAAACATTGGCAAGACAAAGCCTATTATCTGGCTCAACAGTTTTCCAGATTGATTCAATATGCAGCAATAAAGATGGAATATCTAGGTATAAAATTGGTATTTTGCCATTAGATATCTTATAGTATTACTAACTTTATAAAGTTGTAACTTGTGTTGTACCCAGATCATAACTCTTCAAATTGGTTTTAGGTGAGTTACAATAAGGGAAAGTAGCAACTCTACTATTTAGAGCTACCTTGGGTTTCTACCATACAGAACCTCTATAAATAATGCATTGCTCTATATACTAAAACAGTATACTTTATCTTTATCCTTCCCTCAACTAAGAAAGCATAGGAAACACGTTTCTTTCTAGTTGCTATATGTATCCTAGGTCAGATACTAAACACGTTTTTATCTCTGTTCTTTTTTGATCTTCATTTGCTTAATCAAAACCAGCTGTTTTCTTCTAAGAGCAGCCTGGGAAAGAAATATTGTTTATAGTTAATCTTTTCCCAAGCCAATGCATTCTTGAGTTGAAAGCTGACTGAATCCGTGACTGATTTACATTCCTGTTTATTCCAAATAGACTTTATGTATTCCCAATGTTTTCCTCCTCGTATTCAAAAAGATTTTTCAGAGGAGCAAAATACTCACCTTCCAGACAGGTGTAGCAAAGTATATTTCTATTCCTAGGAGATATTTTCCAGATTAGTCACAATATTTTCACAGCTCTTTGTTTCTGATGAATTTGAAAGCAAAACAAATACCCCACAGTAACCAATCTGCTCTATTATGTATTTTCTAGTGCATTTTTCTTCCTGCCTTTTTTTCAGATATTTAAAACACATCCAGTCACTAACCCCAAACACAAACCCAAATTATGGGCTCATTTATGCCTGTGCAATGCTACTAACTGCAGTTACATTTCAGTAGCTTATTAGTGTAATACTACTAGACACCTCAGTTTAGAAACCAACATGATGTTCTTGCTCATGTAAAAAAGTTACTAGGTCTGACCTTTGTGTAAAACCTTGCCTGACACATTTTTAAAGTCCCTCTTTCCACTTAACAGCACATAGTATTGAATCTTATACTATGTATTTGTTTTTCTTAATGCAACTTGGGACACTCTGCTCTTGACTAGGATTTTTGTGTTGCTTATTGTATAAGCACATTTACTGTTTTCTAGCCGTGTTCCTTTGTTGCCCTCCCTTGAAGATGTGAATCCAAGGTGATACATAAATAAACTGGATTGGAATATTGTACCTAGAACGTGTACTCAAGGTGCAATATCCCAGTCCAATTTATTTTGGATTGGAATTTGCAGAGTGTATTCACTACCTGCTAGCATTCTTCTTCAAAAATAGTCTTAAGTTTCCATATCTGCTGAGCAATATATGGTGCATCCCTGTGTTCTGAAGGAATCTTAATGCACTGATGCAAAAGCAAGTCAAACTGATATTAGAAAGGATTTTAAGGGGGTGGCTGCCAGTTTATTAAATTCAACAATGAAGGGATGTGTTAGCTACTGCTTTCCTGCCCTCAAATCCCAGGTATTTTATTAGGTTCAGTTTGGGTTTAAACAGCTTCACACTATAACCAGTACATCAGGGTTGTCTCTTTTCACTGTAATCCCTTTGATTCAGCTCATCTCTAAAAGCTGTTGCCATTCTCTCTTTGAGGGGGAAGGTGTATATACACGAGTGGTCCCTCAATCTGTGAAGACTTATTTTTTCCTCTTCTCCCTAAAGGCTAAAGGTCTGGTAGTCATTCCTGAGTTTCTTATTCCTATTTCCTCTGGAGCTGGACATTTCAGCTGCCTACTCCAGCACAGTCTTGGCTGCAAGATATGAACGTTCCTACGCTGTCTCCTAACATTAACAATTCCCAATGCCCGCTCATTTTAATGTGAATCTGGCCCTCCACATGGTGGGAGAAAGATACACTCCATGACAATTTAGGCCAAAAGGAAAATTTCACTCTTTATCCCAAAACAGGCTATCTGGTCAGACCTAATGCATCCTGGAAATACAGCTTGGAACATCCCCAGTTACAGCTTGAAACGATAAAGAGAGAGGGCAGGACAGTGGGTACTAGTTTCAAACTGGTCACCAAATGCCCAGAATAGTTGTAAATGGAGAAGGAGGAGACAGGGCCGGATTAACCTTTAGTGGGCCCTAGGCAAACAAACTCATGGGACCCTACTTTTTTTCCCTCAGTAACTAGAATTTGTAAAATAAGCACAACTGGGACCCTTCTTCACTTAAGGCCCTAGGCATCTGCCTAGTTTGCCTATGCATTAATCTGGCCCTGGGAGGAGAGGATCATGAGAGCCAGTTGGCTCCATCAAACCTCTCCCAGCTGGCCAATGGGATGCAGAGAAACTATTCTCTCCCTCTCTCTCCCTCTAGCTCTATGAGAACAGTCACAGGAAGTGCTCTGACACATCTGAACACAAGCACTCCCTCACACCTTACCATGGCAGGAGCTGGGCTTTCTCCCTGCCTGTCAAACCCAACCTCTACCCTAGCTGAGACAACCAGGCAGTATTGTATAATACTAAAACAGACCAGAGGTATTTTAAAGATGGCAATTTTAGAGATGCCTTTGTTTAATGATGGTTTGTGAATGCAGGGAACTGGTTGATGGCCCAGGCGGTCCCTTCTAGTCCTCCCTCCCTAAAATTACCCAGTGAGGCCATGTGTAGATGAAACAAGAGGCATGTGTGCATGATGCTTTAAAGTGGGCTAAATGCTTTTGTACCACTTTAATAGTGTCAGTTGTTGCAAACCCTGGTGGTGTATTGCACATTAATTCCAGTTGCTGTAGGAAATTTGGCAGTGTAATGCACCTTAAATGACTTGAGGTGCAGCAAACTAAAACTCCTTTGAGAAGTTTTACTTTGCTGCCCCTACAGCTGTGGAGTGAAGCACTGGGCTCTGTGCAGCTCCATGGCTATGCAGGAAGCCCTGTCGGCAGCCTGGCAGCAGCCCAGGAAGGCAGGTTCCACCCAAGAAAAGTGGTGAGCTTCATCTTTTCCCCCCATCCCCGAAGCCTGCCTGCCTGCCTGCCTGAGCTGCACGGGGACCCCGTGCTTCCATCTGCAGCTGCACTGCCCCCCAGGACCACCTGAGCCAGGTGCCTGTGGGCAGGTGCCACCTGGGGGGAGGCACTGCTGCCACGGAGGGAAGCACTATCCCACCCCCGCAGCCCAGGGACCACTCCACCCACCAGCCACTCACCCTCCCCTCCCCAATGGAGAGGCAGGTAAGTCAGCGAGGTGTGTGCATGACATGGGGGTTTTATCATCCCTCAAGTGAAGAAGTGTTTTTTAAAACCCACCACTTCAATTTAGGGCCCATTTCATCTACACACACCCTGAGACTAGAGGTACATCCAATGCATATTAGGCCTGTCACTGTCTTTAGGTGCTGCTATTTTGACCTCTCCAAACCAGCCTCTGATCTCTCATAAGCTCCTGAATTTTACAGGTCAGGTATAGACTTTTTCCCTTATAAAGTTCTTCCTTTTACCAGAAGTATCTGTGTGCACTAACAAAAATTTTGGAAAGAGTATGGGCCAAGCTGTCACAGCTTCCAGAACATGAAAAGCTTGCTTAGATGGTGCAAGCAAATTGCTAGCATGTTTTCTGGTTAAATCAAACATTCGGCAGCTAGAGCTGTAAAATGGGCAATAAACTTTTTATAACATGTAATAAATAAAAATGCTCATACTGACTGTGATTGAAACGGGCATTTCTTCATACCTCAGATACTGTGTTCTCCTGGCTTCACTACTCCCTTTTTAGTCCTGCTATGTTTTCTGGACACTTTCCCTTTTGCTTAGGTAAAGGACTTCTGGAAGTAGCCTTTGTAAAGCCTATTGATAAGCTAACTGCTTAGGCTAATACTGTGAAAGGTTGTAAGTGCAACCTGTATATGGGTGATCTAGTGGGGCACAACCCCCAAGCACTACCAAACACAGGAAGGAAGCTAGGGTGGTGCTTCACCCTCTCACTCGCATGCCCACCTCCCTCCCCCTCACACTCTGCACATTCCAGCCAGCAAAGGGGGAAAAGAAAACAGCTGCAGCACTGGTGCAGGAGTGAATGGGAAATTCTGGGAAATGTAGTTTCTGCTGCTGTAGGGGGGAAAGGGCAGGCAGAGGGAGACACTTTCTTTTGTGCTGCTGAACACCCATGATTTTGGGGAGTTGTCAGTACCTGCGTAGGTGGCAAAATGGACACCTGCCCCAATGGCAGAAAACTGCTATATGCCACTCTAGCACTTCACACTACTGCCATTGTTTTGCTGTACCTGGTGGAGATGTAGCTGCTGCAGGGAAGGTGCATGGTGCAGGGAAAAGCAGGGCAAAAGGGACTGCACAGGGGACAGGACTAGCCAGTGAAACCTCTGTGCCACAGTGTTATTCTTTTGTACTCTCTAATCTGGGCTTTGTGATGCAATCTGAACTTTGTAAATCCTACAAAACGTGTCTGCAAACATTTGCATGAATTTGCTTCCTTGCTTATGCCCCTCTGGTTTAACTTGTCAAAAGCAGAGTTATGAATGAATTTTTGTTCAGAATTTTTTTGCGAATAAGAAAGCAAGCATTTCTATGATGCTCATCACAGCATTTCATAGCTCATCTGTAGGGTAGCCATGGATCAATAATCTCATTGTACACACAGGGGAGATGAAGCACAAAGAGATTAAGAAATTTGACCACAGGTGCACAAGGCATTTGTGGCTGGGCCAGGAATGTAGCCAGGAAATCCAGGTTATCTCAAATTTAGTTACAAGTTCCTGCCTCCTCTTTATGAATGCTTATGGGCATACCTGTTTAAATAAAAAATAGCCAGGACCTATTTTGAAAGCAGAAATTACAGCCCACAACTTAAGAGCCCAATTGCACATCACAAATAAAGAATTATCAGTTGTAACTATTGAAAAATGAATGCCAATAAATATCATACAAGTAGTTTATGAATTTAATTACATTCAGACTGAGCATTTTATGTTAAATTTTCTAATGCTGATTTGGAGTGAATTTTTTGGGGTGGAATTGATCTTCCCATGTGAGTATTTCAAAAACTAACAGCAAAATGGCTGCCCACACTGTGTCTGCAACAACATGAGAAACGACACAGCAACAGGGAGCACTAATTGTGGCATTGTCAAATGCGCCTATCATTTATGACTAAGTGCAGAAGTGATGGCAGCCAGTAAATGATCATTGTGTATAGAATGATTTTATTTCAAAACTACCGTTAGTTTCTGAAACACCTTTGTAAGGTGTCAAGGAGCCAAGGCTACCCTGTACTCCTACCATTATTGCAGTTATCTTATTATTATCTCTCATATCATTTTAATTTTACAGAATATTAATTTTCTACATTTTTGATAATACCTATATCAGAAATTACTGTGTTACTTTGAACAGTAACTTGGTGTTTGGTTCTTGCTTCAGTGCTCCCTATTAGATACTGATGGTATTTTTCATCTCCATTTTTCCTTTATCACAAATCAACCAAAATTCCACAGCTCCCATCTTTAATATGTTATTATTTGGGTCCGCCGCATGTAACACCATATTCTCCTGCAGCACTTTCCTTTTCCTTCAGAGTTTGGTCCAAGGCTTGACTCATCACATTGGTGATGATCTGCAGAGATAGCTGAGCAGTTCATTTGAGACAGGAAATATATGACATTCATTTGGCATAAGGAGAAGTTAAGCAGCAGGCAGCCCTACGCAAGACTTACTACAATCTGCCACAAAAGGTATTTGGGTATAAAGATATTACAGTGATGTAGTCTGCAAGTCAGCTAAACAAACCCTCAAGATGCAAAGCATTGTCCAAATGCATTTCAGTATGAAAACATGTATGCTGGTCTCAGATTTTCTTGGGCACACAATGAAGCAGCTCTCCTCTGCGACTGGCCTGCACAGCACTTCCTCATATACCAATGAGGCTTCACCCTGGCAGACCAGCCAGAACTCTGAGCCAGTGCTAGGGCCAGGAGGACAGGGTACTTACCCATTACTGGTTAAGGTTAAGTAAGTCAGGATTTGTGCATCTCTGAAAAAAAATGTTTGAACAGCATTGTCAGAAGCACAGTATTTACCCTTCTCTTTGGGATTTCTAGTGGTGTGTGCATATGTGTATTCTAATGGCTTCAAAAGCACCAGCTTTTCTCATACATTTTATTTTAAAATTCCCTCTGGCATGGAGAACTTGCATGCCACATGGCAGCCTGAAGTGACATTTTATGGCCAAATTATAAACAGTTGAACACAAGGCTTTCATATGGAAACACTGACACAGCCTTAACTAAAGCAGCACTCCGAAGCTCTGCTCTAATTTTTCCACTGCTGTATAAATCACAGATTTCTGCCTGTCACTTTTCAAGGCCCCACTGTGAATCCAAACCAGGTGAATTTGTGAAAATGATAGAAAGCAAAGTGACAGAACACACCTGAGCTCCCATTTTCTCATTTGCAGTGATTATTAATGTGAGAAAGCTAGCACGATGGGAAGTGGCCAAAGTTCTAGCAGAATTTATAGCTTGCAGTGCCAGTGTCCCTCAGCCTTCACCAGCTGTTGTGCACCTGGAAGTGAAATACAGAAATATTCCTCTTCAATTTATCTTACTTGGACTTGTTGCTTATGGGACTGAGATGGTGAGTGACAAAGAGCAAGGCAGCAGAATGCTAAACATCCACCTGCAAACTGCTAGATCCACGTGGAAACACTGCACAGTCCTATTAACCAGCTTTCAAAACGTAATTTAGAATTTTAAGAGTTGATAAGAAAACTAAATTCTACCCAGGGTACCTTTCAACTTGGATGTGAATACTGTTATTTTTCAGTGCTTTGTATTTTTTTTTAAATTAGGACAACATAATCTGAGAGAGGGTCTCAATCTATAAACAACGAAGAATGCAAGTAATTTTCCACACATGCTTAGTCTCACTGACTTTAACCAAAGTTAAATGAACAAAAAAACTTACAGGAGTTGCTCAACAAGAAGAGGGATCAGCCTCATGCTGTCTGATGTCAACTCATCAAAGGACACTGGACTAAATTTCTCGAAAGGATTACTGATGATTTTGACTACCTGAGCTGAGACACTTCAAGAGAGCTCATCTTCTATAAAGTAATGAGTGCTTCCTCTTTGGTTTCAATTTCACAGAAATCACAGAGAAGGGACTTCCTGGGGCAATCTAGTCCAACCCCCTGCCTGAACCAGGAGCATCCCTATCCAAAACATTTTATACAATCCATAATCTAAACTCTTTGTAAAACTACCATCAGCCCTGACACAAGACAAGACATAACACCCTAACCTGCCACAGGTAAAGCAAGGGAACCACAGCAGCTAAGATGGGCACCCCCAAAAATGGAGGCACCGAAAATCAGACTATACTGTACATAAAAACACTCTAAAACAAACAAAGCCACCCCAATTCTCTTCCAAAATACTCAGGTCAATATAACCATTTAGCTCTGTCTGAAACTATTAATTCAAGTCTATAACAAGAAAATCTTTGGCTTAAAATCCAGGTTCCACCGAGTTCAAATTCAAAATACGCATGAATGTCACTAGGACCAAGATTTTACTCTAGACATAAAAATATGCTCTCCAATTTAAACACAATGCTTTGTCTCCTACATGATGTTTATTTTCTTGCAATTCATTGAATATTTATAGGGTCAAACAGAACTGGTACAGTATAACCCAGGGGTCAACAGCCTTTCACTAACAGTGGGACAAATTAACACAGCTGGTTCTAAAGCAGAATATTCTGCCACTAGATGGTGTATTCTTACTTGGTGGGCCATAGACTGCAAAACCCTTTTAACAGATCAAGTTCAGCAGAGATTGGAATGAAGTATCTGGCTGGTATATTATTTATTAGAAATCCTAGCAGAAGAAAACTGGGACAGTAAAAGGCTGCAAATAACCTGTATCAGGCTGTTAACTCTTTCCTGTTCTCCTCTCTTGCCCTGGCAGCCCACTAAACTCAGTCTCATCTAACATTTTCCTTAAAAGGTCAGTGAAGGAAGCTTAGATTCTTCCATTTTGTCCATGCACGAAACCAAAAGGCACATACATACATGTAGGATTACTCTGGTGAACACTGAATCTTTTTGGTCAAACACACAAAACTCCGTTTCTAATTCAGTAGTATTTACTGGCCTCATTATCATCTCCTCCTCATACATCCAAGCTGTTTCCTGAGCCAGGATTGGTGCTGGCATTGATTTGATAAGGAGATAGGGAAACAACAATATTCTGCAACCTACACCTGACAATTAGAAAGGTGACTTTCGCCCAGATAGCTTTATGAGGTATCTGGGTATACTATTATTTCAAACTTCCACACTGAAAATTGATGGACTTGAACAGAGAAGAAAGAAGAATCAGTTGCTGTAGTAAAGAGGTTCTGATAAATGAAAAAAACCAAGATCAGAAAACAAAAGCAATGTTGCATGCACTAAGGCAGGAAAATTCTTGAGGATGCTCATCAATATAACAATAGATAAAACAAATAGCATGGCTCAACCACATTACATTTCAGTGGCATATAGAAGCAGAATTTGGTCCACTGTCTGTAAGGTAGAGGTTAATTATCTTTAAAAGTAACAGTAGAAGGTTATATCTAAATATTCAACAGAAGCAGGAGTGTGCCTTGAGTTACATGTATGACAGCTACAGAACTGTCATCACATCCTAACATTTCCTTACTGGATGTCTGATGCACTCATGTAATAATAGTACACAAAATCTTTTCATGTTGCATCTTTGTTCTTGAATGAGAAGCATGTTTGCTTTTTCTCCCACCTCATTATGTATTGAAGCTTTTGTCAATGTGCTTATAATTATTTCTCCAGCTCTGGTAAAGAGGAATGGAGATTTTTAAATGAATTTAAAAGAAATGCAGAAACAAAGAAGTGGCTCGTGTGTATTTTGAGGAATCCCTAACCATTTGTTATAGCCTTTTTATGCCTTGTCTGAGATCTTGAAATAATTTATTTAATAAAATGACAGGAATGACTCGCAGCTTCTCTAATAGAGTTGTTTTCATTTATGTTGCATGCAGAAACAGCTCTGTTAATGGAAACCATATATAAATAAAGTAGCTCCAGAAAGGAATGTTGATTTGTATAAGAAAACCTTGGACAATTAGGAACTAATGTCTGTAAAATATCCTATTGCCACAAGACACACAGAAACTGATTGAAGACAGACACTTCTATGAGAGAGGCCACAGTTTTGTCAAGGACAATTTTATAAATAGACGCTCAATAATAGTGCACCAGATGTTCAAAATAAATTGTCAAGCAAGGTTTTTGGTAAGCAAGCTGAAGAAAGCCATCAAAGCAGTTGTTTCATATCATCAGATCAAATATTGAATCCTTTTCGCCCATTGTCAGATGACGTGTGCAGAGATGATGAAATGCTCCTATCAGAAGAACCAATGCTGCTTTTGGGAATGCTGACAAAAAATGGAAACAGTTTGGGCACAAAACTGGAAATTCAAGATATTTTGCTATCTGTGTCTATTGTTTCTCAATAGATGGGGCCCTGGTGTTTGTTATTGCTTTTATTTTTAGCAAATTGTAACTTATACAAGCTGTATGGACTACATAGTATATAAATAATTTTATAGAATATTGTGCATAGTATATAAATAATTTTATTCACCAGCCAATTCTGGTGTTGAAGGCAGCAGCTAGTTATAGCAACACATCAAGACAGGAAGTAACATATCCATTCTCCAAAAGGGAGCATGGAATAAATAAGCTGCATTTAGGCAAGTCTTTTTTAGGAAAAGCTCTGTGAGTTTGTAAAAACCATTCTTGTCAGGGCCATTGCTCTGGGTCTTATCTAAAAGTTACCTACCACTAATTCCTAATTACAGAGATAGTGGTTCAGTACAGATCCAACAAGAAAAGGCTATTTATTGAATTTATTTATTGAATCACTTGTGCTATTATATCTGATCAGATTTTACCTTTCCTTATTTTTTGGCAAGGTCAATATGAGGGAGCATGGCTACAGATCATTAACATTTAGGATCTGGGAAGAATAGTGTGCAGCAGGGTAAACTAATCAGTTATACAGCACTTGAGTAAGCCAAGACTACTGGTAATAAGTCAAACATAACAGGGTATGGAAGTGACATACCTCTGTACACCCACAGGCAGACATTATGCCCACTTTTTCTCCATAAACAGAATAACTCCAAGGATCAGCCATGGGTGTAATGCACTTCATCATCTCTCTTGAAGTGCCTTTAGAAGCTAAAATCTAGACTGAAACATTTTGCTAATTTTGTACAGGAAGAAATTGTAGGTTTATCTGTTTAGATTTTTTTTAATGTAGCCATCCAAGCCTTGGTGCATATTGTTCTCTATATGCATGCATGAAAGCCTTGTGTTAAGTAAGAAAGTTCTTTACAATAACCCTGAGAGCTCATGGAGCAGAGTCTGCTCCTGGATGCAGCAGGTAGCTCTGTGCTCTAATCATCATTTACAAATCCCCAGACTGCTACATAAAGATTGACACTCTGAGCTCTGGAGTGACCTCAGTAAAATCAGTTTGTGATGGATCAATGGGGAATGCAAATTGCAAAGTTGAATACATCTCACTGAAGTTGCCCTCTCTAGACACTTTCCATTCTTTAAACCACTAGGTGTTAGCTGAAGAGTTTTACCTGATCTCAACACTGTCAGTGGCATCAGAAAAGAAAGAACAGGGAGTGAATAATCTTTCAGGTCCCAAGGGATCAAGCTAATACATGGCCTCATGGCTACATTGTATTGCATCAAGCTTGCAGCAGCTGATGTATGGTTCATAGGACATACCTGAAAGAAAAGGTTGCACCCTCCTGGCCAGGCATAGGGTATAAGAGGCACTCTGCTTCTGCCACTATAAGGAAATCCAGAACCAGATGAAGATTCTGCAAGATTCTGCAAAGTACTTAAAAAGATTGTGACCAAAGTTCCTCAACTGAAGGAGCTGACATCTTTGTCATTTCTTCTAGTTGTTCTTCCCACTTTACCAATATTACCTCAGTCATATCTAGGTTGAGTTTCAGCCAACTCACCCTTATCGAACCCTCAGGTGCAGCCACCTAGGGGTGCCTATATACGTGCTCCGACATGTTCTGATTAGAACACATCATGGTAGACTTGATTTTTCATTCAACAAGCTTTAGTTAAAGAACATTTAATGAGCTTTGCACCTACCGTCATTTTGAAATACAGGACAGGATGCTGCAGTGTTCTAATTACAGCAGCTCCCAAGAGCTGCTCTAATTAACTTCTCCCCCCCAACCCCAGAGCATGTATATAATGCCTAATACCACCTCATTAGCTTCCCTAGCTATCTCATACATCAAGGGTCAGCAATCTTTTAAGGCTGCAGGCCGAATTTAACCAGTTTGGATAAGAGTCAGGCCAGCAGCTGGGATGGTGGGTGCTAGGACCCAGCTACTGCTGTTCCTTTTCCCTACCACCAGTATATTGCTCACTGCTATCACTTTTCCCTCCACCACCATGGAGAAAGTGCTCATCACCGTCACTTTTCCCTGTGCTGGCTGGGGAAAAATGACTGCTCCTGAAGTCTTCCACTACCCAATTGCACCAAAGCTCCTTGTCCATGGGCTGGATCAATAGGTTATGTGGGCCATAGGTTGCCAACCCATATCATACATAAACAGTAGAGTCAACCAAGCACAATAATGTCTTACAGGAACACACCCAGAAAAGTCACCCAGAGAAAAAAGAACAGAGGTACTTAAGAATGACCATATCCCTGCCAGGTCGCAACATGTCAGCAACAGTCCTCATCTATAAAACAAAAGGCAGAATACCAAACTAGGGAAATAGCAAAAACACATTAAATCCATCCACTAACAGAAGGAGATACTGCACAACAAAACCAATAGTGTCCCTATATGATAAATCATAGCTGAAACAATCCAAGGACTTAATGTATTGCCCAAGTGGCTTTGACACTATCTTCTTTACAATATTGTCAGAAAGGGAAAAGAAAAGGTTAAGGGAAAAGCTATATGGTGCAACTGATAAAATACTATCATCATTATTCAGCACTATCCTGATTAGCATCTGCTTAGAGTCACTATAGCTTAAACTCAGAATGTCATACATACATACTATGCATTAATAGCATTACACTGTTTCTGTTTTTGTTGGGCATCACTGTAGCTCCATTAGTCCTAGAAAAACACTTACTTAGTTCTCTTTATAAAGAGACTTGATAGTATTTGATACTGCAACAGGAAGGAAGATGAGGAAGATCCTACAAAAAACTTGCTGAAAAAATGACGAAAGAAGTAGGAATAATGCTGAGTGGACAGTCATGAAAATCAAGTAAGGAAGATATCAAGAAGATGAGTGACAGAGTGAAAGGCTGTTAATAGCTTAAAGGAGGGCATATATGGAGTACTGTTTCTGATATTTGATTAGGAAGAAGTCATTAGACATGCCGGCAAGAGCTGTTCCAGCAGGGTAGAAGCCGGAGTGGAAAGGGTCAAGAGTAGAGCTTGGTAGAGAGGAATTCCAAATAGTGATTGCAGCAAAGGCATTGTAGTGTGTGCTTAGGTGTGAAACGAAGAAGGTATATTGTGTGTTAGTTACAGAGGTGAGGCCAAGAGTGGTATTTTAATATGGGAGAGATTAAGGTCTACTTCCATTTGAAGGGGAAAGATCCATAGCCAAGTAAGAAATAAGGTAAACAATAAAAGAAACAGTAAGGATGTTCACTGGGGAGGTCATGAAATAAACAAACCAGAATAAGTAGAAGCGTTAGAAGAGAAAAAAATACGACAGACCTCTATGTCTCTGTGAGGACAACGAGAAGGTTACATTGAATTTTGTAAATTTTCTCTTGGTAAAATGCAGCAAGATCCTGCAAGAAGACAGAATTGAAGGTAGAAAATGGGCAAGGTTTTAGAATAGAGTCAGACTTGATGAAAAGGCAGTATGGTATTCATTTCAATTAGAGACATAGTCATTTAGGTAGGAAGATGACAGAATTACTATAAAGTCTACATATATAATCTAGCACAATGTATATAATGCCAGCCTTTTTAAAGTTTTTTTTTTTAAACTGATTTTTTGACACAGTTAAAACAAAGCTTTAATTAGGTGATCTGATATGGAAGTAGCAGACTAGTCTTTTATTGCAGTCCAATGGAATTGCTAAAAGAAAGAACAGGGCCATACTGCTATTTTTTTTTCAGTGCTGACAGTAAGCTTAACACACTGCAACATGCAGATATTCTCATATTTCCACTAAGTCAGTGGCAAAACTCCTATTGATTTTATTGGGAGTAGGATCAGATTCTTATTTTGAAATCCAAGATTACTGATTTCTAGAAAGTCAGGGTCAAAGGCATAAGGAGACACAACTGAAGATACTCATTCAACTCTTATGGGCATATATTTTATTTGAAGACATCCCTTTGTAAAAGATATTTTAGAAGAGCTTTAACTCCAGGCACACTGCAAAAATGGAGCATTCTATGACATGGTCTTATACACAATGCAGGGCAGTGTAATTTCTGACAGAGGGCTAGTACACACCTGCAATACCCCTCCTGCCCCCAGCTCCCCATGCTAGTCACAGCAGTTCTTGATGGTTGGGTCTTTTCCAACAAAATGTTTTTCACCAAAACCGAAAGTTTCCATGGGAATGCACCAGCTTCAACAAAACTCATGATGGAAAGAAAGTTTGGAATAGTCAACATGCTGGTGATCAAAGTATTCACTAGATTGTGAAAAACCTTATTTCAAGTTTCTCTACTCCTTGTTTCAGAGCAATGAGGTGAAACAGAGTTCCTTTACCCTAAGCAAGCAATTTGGCCTCTCTCTCTCTCTCTCTCTCATTTTTCACCAAAAAAATCTTCCAAAGGTCTTGATTTTGTCTTTTGGCCTCATAGGACATTTTCACAGCATGGTTAAACCATTTCAACCCAGCTTTATGCTGTTCCCTGGCAGATCACACACTGAAAAAACCAGGATGTTCCTTTCTTTCTTTGCAGATGAGGCACTGCAATATTAAAAAAAAAAAAAGTCCTATTTCCGTGCATGAAACTAGAATTCAGCTGCAATTTAAATGTGACACAAAGTAGTATGAGCACAGTATGATTAGAAAGAGGATGCAAATGGCCATGTAATTAATTCAGAAGCTTTCCTTAATATGTGTAAAGTGGAAAGAAGCATGGACCTAGGAATCTAAACAAAATCCTCTTTACAAAAATTATGTTCACAGCTTCCGTTCTGGCCAGCAACTTTAGACAGCTGGAGCCCACAGCTAAGAAAAAAATAAATTTCCTATAATTGTATAAATTAGAGCAAGAATGCCTGTAATTGCCCACATTAGCTGCCAGGTTTAGACTGGAAAAGGATCTCTACAGGCTCAGAAGAGCATATTGACGCAGTTAAGGAAAACAGTAATTATTAAGTTTTGGACATTGCAGAGAAAAAAAAAGTTTGTTAAATGAAAAAATAAAAGGACAACTTTAAGATGACTTGACAAGTCAAATGCGCTGAAATTAACAATTACTTATAGTGGCAAAAGTATCATTTCTAGATCTCTTTCTAAGTAATGAATATACCTGTCATTTACAGCCAAGAATCTAAGACCTGCTATGATTGGTGCAACATTAATGAAGACCTCTTAAAAAATACTTAGCTCTCATTTAGCGCATTTACTTCAGAGATCTGAAAATGCTGTAGAAAGAAAGGTAAGCATCATTACTCCTATTTTGCAGATGAGGAAACTGAAGTGGGAAGAGAACATGCAGCCTGTCCAAGGTCAAAAGGGTAGATTGGTGGGAGAGCTAGGAAGAAAATTTTGGTCTCTTGCTTCCCCATCTGGCTTTTAATCTACTGGACCACACTGAGGTTCTGAATGAATAATGAATAATAAATAATGAGAAAACATGTTTGTGATTCTGTACACAAAATTCACCTCCTGATTTGATCCAGCTGTTTTCTTGCCCTTTTTTGTTAGTTTTAATTCAGTCTATTTTCTCTGCCTAAAAATGTTTGTGGAGGCAACTCATCTATATGGATACACACATTCATGCAAGAACAAGCATATAAAAAAGCATACTCATCTGCTATTTATTATTCATTAATCATTATTCACCATTCACTCTGCTCTTGTTCATAAAGTTTCAAGCAGCCAATCAGGGCACGGGAACGAGGGTGAATAAATGGATAATCATAGTACTCTGATGAACAATAATAAATAACTGAAGCACAGGATTTTCTGGGATACCGGAAAATCCTGTTCCCAACAAAGGCAGCCAGAGGTGAAATGTTCATCCTAATTATAGCCAGTGTCCCTGAGGAATCAACCTTAGGGATTATAGCATGTCCACACCTGATAAAACTTAATCTGCAACTACATAAAGCATTCATAGAGCATGTGTCATGACCTAAATGGCCTTAGAGAAAGTGACTGGGGTGCAGCAAAGTGAGTGCATACTTGTGATTGATCATCCTACTTCTACACAGGATTAACAACCCTAATGATAGAGGCAAGAAAAAAGGAACTAAAGTGGTAGAATTAAAGAGACTAGAAAATGGACTTCATGGCTGGTAAGCCAGAAGGAGCAGGTAAATCAATGAAGGGAGAAAAACAGCATTCAAAGTTCAGGTGGGAGGAAGTGGAAGCATCTATCTATGTCCTGAGGGTTCAGTGGGTGATGCTGAAACTTCTATTCAGTGCATTTGAGCATATGGACTTCGGAGGGCATTAGACCTTTGTTGCTTCTCTTGGTAACAGGTTAAATTATGGTTTTCACTAAACATCTAACACATCCATCCAAGTCTGTTCTCAAGATAGGCTAGGTAACTGTTTCTTCATGAGCTATATTTTAGGTTATGCTAATACCTCCTTATGACTTCAGGAACTTTTTAATGTACATCCCTAGCAAATCAATAATTCAGAAGCAGAAACATTCATGGGGAAGGGGGAGTAGGTGTAATAAGCATGACTAGATCTTGGGTTAGGGGCAAGCACAACTAGGAAATGAGGTTGGGGCCACAGGAGCCAATGTAGTCATTTCTTTTGCTACTGAGGTTAATGAAAAACCTGAGCTTATTACTACTGCCTGTATTTGATGTATTTTAAGTTGTTCAGGTTGGTCAGCAAATGATCTGGCAGTTCTCTGGGAAGGTTAATTAGAAGAGAACGTTAAAGTCTGGTACATAGGAGTACATGCACAGTTAGAGCTGGCCTTAGGGGTGGGCAACTTGGGTGACCGCCCAGGGCTCCATGGTAGTCACACACACACACATGCACACAGACATTTAAGCAGCCTGCACTCATAGCAGTGCTCTCCCCTGCCCTGTCCCAATGCATCCCTGCCCAAAGCAGGAGAAGCAGTGTCCAGCCCAACCTGCCCCCCACCTCCAGCCCCTGCTCACAAGGAGTCAGGCCAGGCTGTTTAGTAGCAGTGCCTGCCCACACACCTGCCTGGTGCACCATGTTGCTCTACCTCCCTGCCTGCCTGTGCTGTGCCCCTGCCTGCCTGCCTCTGCCTGAAGCAATGCTACTGACTTGCGCAGAGGGGAAGTTGGGGTGGAGGGGAAACAACACCAATATATGTTTCCCCAGAGCCTCATTTTCCCTAAAGCTGGCTCTGCACATAGTCTACTGGGAGTCTATGAGCTGCACAAGAAACTCAGTTTTATTTTTCCTGATCAAGGAAGCTTTCACTACACAGGCTTTGAGTTCAGGCAAAGGCCAGATCCTTGTTTCTTCACAAAAAGGAACAGACACTGCTGAAGTTCTCTCGCAGAGGCAGTTCAGTCAAAGGATGTGGTTATCATGGGTGATCTAATCTATCTGGACATATGCTGGGAAGAGCAGTCAGCCAGGTCTGACGGCTCACGTAGGTTCCTAGCCATGTTACAGGACTTCCATCTAACCCAGGAGGTGCATAGTCCCACCAGGGGAAATGCCTTGTTAGACCTGGTCCTGGCCACAAGAGACGACCCAGAGAGGGGACTGTGGGTGCTCGATCAGCTTGGTGATAGTGATCATTGCCTACTGGAATTCACCATTCAGCACAGGGTGGACTTCAGGAGGGCAGATATCATTGAGCTAAGGAGACGAGTCAGGGAGGCACTCAGGTCCCAGATGGGTGGGGAGTTGGGAGTCCAAGAAGAGTGGTCATTCCTGAAGGATACAATCCTCCAAGCCCAAAGGGTGGCAATCCCAACATGGATCAAAGGGGGCAAGAGCACTCAAAAGCCCCCACGGCTCACCAAAAGCATCCAGGTATGTCTCAAAGCTAAGAAGGTGTACACACAATGGAAGGGAGGGGCCATCACCAGAGAGGACTATACCTCCATTGCTCGGGATAGTAGGGAGGGTATTAGGAAGGCCAAGGCAGAGATGGAACTGGGACTAGCAACCCAGATCAAGGATAACAAGAAATCCTTTTTTAAATACATAGGGGGTAAAAAGAAGGTTCTGGGTAATGTGGGGCCTCTGCAAGACACGCTTGAAAATCTGGTGGTCTCAACAGATGAAAAAGCTAATCTATTTAACAACTTCTTTAAGCAGGGACCAGGTCATCCCTCCCCACACGGATTCCCGATGGTCCCAGGGGACGTGCAGCCAAGCCCAGGATCAGAGAGGACCTAGTCAGGGAACTTCTGGTGGGACTCGTGTTCAAATCAGCACATCCTGATGATCTCCACCCCAAAGTGCTGAGGGAATTAGCAGAGGTCATTGCGGGATCCCTGGTACAGCTTTACAAGCACTCATAGTGCTCTGGTGAGGTGCCAGAGGACTGAAAAAGGGCCAATGTGGTCCCCATTTTCAAAAAAGGGAGGAAGGAGGACCCAGGAAATTATAGGCCTGTTAGTCTTACCTCAGTCCTGGGGAAGCTCTTTGAGAAAATGATCCAGGTGCACATCTGCAAGGGGCAAGCAGGGGAATGTATGCTCAGGGGCAACCAACATGGGTTCATTAAAGGCAGGTCCTGTCAGAGCAACCTGGTGGTCTTCTATGACCGGGTCACAAAATCCTTGGACACAGGTGTCGCGGTGGACATAGTCTTTCTGGACTTTAGGAAGCCCTTCAACAGTGTCTCTCATCCCATTCTGGTTAAAAAAATAGGAGATTGTGGTTTTGATGCCTACACAGTCAGATGGGTCACCAATTGGCTGGAGGGCCACACTCAGAGAGTGGTGGTGGACAGGTCATTTTTGACCTGGAGGGATGTGGGCAGTGGGGTCCCTCAGGGCTCGGTCCTCGGACCCGCACTGTTCAACATCTTCATCAGCGACTTGGACGAGGGGGTAAGAAGCACCCTGTTCAAATTCACAGATGACACTAAGATGTGGGGGGATGTGGGCATGCTAGAAGGAAGGAATAGGCTGCAATCGGACCTGGACAGGTTACAGGGGTGGGCAGATGAGAATAAGATGGCATTCAGCACTGACAAGTGCAGGGTATTGTACCTAGGGAGAAAGAACCAGTAGCATACCTACAGGCTGAAGAAATCCCTTCTCATCAGCACAGAGGCAGAAAAGGATCTGGGAGTCATTATAGACTCCAAAATGAACATGGGCCGCCATTGTGGGGACATAGTCAGGAAGTCTAACCCTAACCTCACCTTGTCATGCATCCACAGATGCATCTAGAGCTTATCCAAGGAGGTGATCTTCCCCCTCTATATGATATTGGTCAGGCCGCAGTTGGAGTACTGCGTCCAGTTCTGGGTACCACACTTCAGGAGGGATGTGGACAACATTGAGAGGGTCCAGAGGAGGACCACCCACATGATCGGGGTCAGCAGGGCAGGCCCTATGAGGAGAGGCTAAGGGACCTGAACCTGTTCAGCCTCCACAAGAGAAGGCTGAGAGGGGATCTGGTGGCCATGTATAAACTGGCCAATGGAAACCAGCTGGCAATGGGAGAGTCCCTGTTCCCCCGAGCACTACTGGGAGTAGCAAGGAATGATGGCCATAAGTTGATGGAGAGTAGATTCAGGCTAGATATCAGAAGGCACTACTTCACTGTCAAGGTGGCCAGGATCTGGAACCAACTTCCAAGAGAAGTGGTGATGGCTCCTACCCTGAGGGTCTTTACCCAGGAGGCTGGATGAATACCTTGCCAGAGTTGTTTGACTCCAATACTCTTTCCTGCCATGGCAAGGGTTCAGACTTGATGATCTGCTCAGGCCCCTTCCAACCCTACTAACTATGAAACTATGAAGGTAAATTATACTCAGCATGGGAATCTGAGCAACCACATATGGCAAAGTAAACCAGAAATATTTTGCAGCTCTCTACAGTGAAACACTATTGATTTCCTAGAGTATGAATTTCCCATTCCCTGAATTTAAAGTTTATTCTGTTTTCTGCTGTTTGAAGCTTCCTTCCCATCTAAGCTATACTAACATTTGACATTGTTAATGGAAGATGATTTCTATGTGACCAGCCTGAAAATGTTTGGCCTCAGTAGAGATCATAAAACTGAAGCACTTCACATCTCATCCTTGCATTTGCTTTTGCTATGTGCCCCACCGTGAAATACTTGTTAGCCAATTTAGGAGGTCACTAAAGGTGATCCCTGTTTGTAACTATTGCGAATAGAGTAATCAAAAAGTATATTCTTGTACAGAATGTTGCTTGATGCAGTAACAGCTCAGGGTTCCCAAACCCTAACAAGTAATGGACTAGACTAGAAACTTATCATGCCTTGCTCAACTGGGATGAGGCAAGTTTATTTGCTGTAGGAACAGAGGTAAAGACAGAAAAATGAAAAGGCTTGGCACAGTGGTGTGACAAAGAAGATTTGCCTTCTGGACAAATCCTGTGGGAGAGTTGGGGTGGTGGCTGCAGTTCTGAGAACCTGGGGGCTGGGTGGATGCGCCGGTTCTGACAAGGTGGGTTGATAGGAGTTGTACCCAGAACAGACCCTGGGAACTGCCACTGCCACATGCTCTGCCTGCTCCAGCTCTTGCACCAGCTGCTGCAGAAGTAAAGCTGTAGGGCTGTTCTTGCTGCTGAGGCACAGACTCCACAGGGGTGGGGGACAATTTTGACACCCTTCCTAAATTGGATTCTTTGAGTTTTCTTCTTGATATGGACCTGATCCAAAGTCTGTTAAGTGAAAAGATTCCCAGTGATGTCAGGGGTCTTAGTTCATGCGCTATAAGAATAACACATCTAATTAAGGAGCAATAAAAATATAATGTGATTTATGTGATCAGTCATAACTACCCTCACACTGGGCCCAGCATATACTGCATTTACTTGAATTCAAGACAAGGTTTTTCTCCCCAGTCAACATTGGGAAAAAGCAGCCTTGTCTTACATATGAGTACCAGCCCAGCGCAGGGGTGGCTCATGCTGTAGGGGGAGCTCAGTGATCACACAAGGGGAGTATGAAGGAGAGACCATGCCTTCCACCTCCCACCTTCTGATCCTTCCTCCCCCACCCCCCATTGCTTATCATCAGCTTCTGCTCTGGTTCCAGCCCCTCTGGCCCCAACTGGGGCCTAGAGGTCCTGCCACTGCTTCTCCCTGGCTGAGGCCAGGCTGGGGCTGGGGCTGGGGCTGAGGCTGCTACTAACTGCCCTGGAGCTGGAGACAGAGATGACCAGAAGGTAGGCAGCAGGGGGGTATAGGGATTGAGGGAAGCAGGAGGTGAAGGGACATGTGGTAGAGGGGCAGGCAGTAGGGAGGGCAGGCACAGGCATGGGGAGACAAAGGGCAGACAGGGGAGGTGAAAAGTGTGTGTGTGGGGGGGGGTCTGACCTCTTGCCTAACACTGCTGATTTGAGGGGAAGAATTTAAGATGACCCTCTAATAGATTCAACACATGGAAAAATATAATAAATTTATAATTTTCCATGGATCAAATTGAATTAGCAGGGGGTCATCTTAAATTCAAGCTCATCTTGGATTTGGGTAAATAAGGTACTCAGTAAGGCTGTGCGAAGCTTCAGTGTCTGATTTGATTCAGCAGAGATTTGACCCAATTCAATGGCTGAATCTCTGAATCCAAATTGAATCAGAGGACCCTTTAATCTCTCCGAGTCAAATCGGAACCCTCTGAATCAATTCGGAAAAATTTAGAGATTCGGACATAGACACAGCTTTAAATGTTTTTTCTGCATACCTCTACGTAGCAGGGTCTCAGGAACACTGCAATGCTGTGGCACATGGAGTGTCCCACAGAGGCAGGGTGTGCTCCCCAGCGTGCTTGGCAGCAGACCCGGAAGTGGACCAGAAGCCCTTCCAGTCCACTTCTGGGTCCATCGGGGAGCACACTGGGGGCTCACCCCACAACCTCCAGCTTGGTGACTGGTGTCTCCTGGGTCGCCAAGCCAGGGTGATGCGGGGCGGGGAGGGAGCACTCCCCAAAAGAGATGGAAGTGGACCAGAGGTACTTCTGATCCACTTCTCAGTTTGCCGCCAAGTATGTGGAGGGCCCCTTGTACTCCTGCAGGATGCTCCATGCACCCAAGCATCGCAGCGATCATGAGCTAAGCCTGCTACCTCCAGGTATGTAGAAAAAACTTTTAAAGCTGTCTCTCTGTCCGAATCGCTGACTCTCCAAATCAGCACTGAATCTTCAGATTCTCATTCAGCCAAATCAAATTGGGGACAGTGATCTGAATCATCTGAATCTATCTCTGTCCCTGAATCGGGCTGAATCTGAATCGAATAGGCCCCGCCTTGCACACCCCTGGTACTCAGTCCTTTAATGCTTGGTACATGGCTCCCACTGTTTTCTTGCATCTTCTTTCTTTCTCTGCTTCCTTCATGGATGCTTGAATCAATCAAAGCAACTAAAAGACCACACTGGGTATCGGCTCATGATTAGAAGCCCTCATTCCGACTGTCTCATTCTTTTGCCTTAGCAGTTCTTGCTGACTCATTGAAATGGAACAGTTGGAATTTCCTGTTGGCTTTAGTATAAACTTTTCCCCATGGTATTATTTGGCTTTGGCAGAGAGGGAAAAAACAGTAGGCTTCTGGGAATAGTGGGTGTCATTAACTTCTGGTAACTGCACCATTAATGCATGTCACTACTGTAATCATGTGTTTAATAGTAATCAAGCCCAACTCCTCCTTTCTTTTGCCTGTGGGTGCTATGCTCAGCCAAGTGAGGGAAAACTTGTACCTTCACCCTGACAGACCCCATCAATCTGTATAACCAAGATATGGTGCTTGGGAAAGTTCCTCTTTAAACAACAGTATAAGCCAGATTTTAGGGAAAGCCTGCTCAGTACAGGTAATCAGGGTAAATGACTTGCAAGTGTATATATCTAAAATGAAGAAGAGTGAAGGAACATGTATCCTACCCATTCCACCTTGGGAAGGTCAAGGCTGTGCTGATTATTTCTTTTATACACTGGTGACTCAAGTTAATTAAGGGAGATCTCTGCAATTTCCCCTGAGATACATTAATGGCTCCTGGTACTGCAACTTATTTCTATTGGAAATAACGACTTGCAGATGCAGTAACTCACCATAAAGCACATCTTTACTGTAGTCTGTCACATTAGCTTATGACAGGACATGGTACTTAACTCATGGCATTATAGTACATCGTGGTACTTTCTGCTATTAGTGTAAACTTTGGAGTACCTATGGTAATACCATCAAGAAGAGGAGCTATTTAAGGCTCAGGCCCTTTCACTCTTCTTGACACACTTTCTAATGACTGGATCCCTGTTCAGCATGCTGCCTTTTGTGGATCCTGTTTTTTGGCGTGCAATTCTTTTCATGTACACTTAGGTCTTTCATATAGGGTGCACAGGTGCCTAATGCAAGTTTGTCTGGCAGATGCTTAAAAGTTAGAGGCAAGATGCTTAGAAGCTAACCACTGCAATGTTGTTCATTATAGTACTTAAATCCTTTTGTGTGTCTAGATCTGGGATCCTAAGCATGGAGCTGCAGTTTCTAGTCCTTAACCTCATCTTGCATCTGAATGGTGAACAACGGTAGGAACTCATAGGAATACAGTTTAAAGAGACTTCCTGGGCTAAAGAATGCAGTTTTTTCCTTTTGTAGGGAAACACGCCAAATAAGATTGTTCTTTAATTATCAAGCAGCATTTGAAATTAGGGATTTTCCCCCACCACTCAAACTCCACTTAGTAGACCATTTCAAAATCTTGTAGCTCACCTGGTTACTAATTTTTTACCTTCTAATTTCAGGTCCGTATTTATTAATGGCCAGTTATTTGTGTACCAGTGTTGCCCTTTAACTAGTTAGGCTTTGCTTTGCTTGGTTAGGCTAGCCCGGACAATTTCTTTTAGTGTTCCTTTGAATGATAGGAGTAAGTTAATCTACATGCCCCTAATCAGACCTTTTCTGAACCTTAATTGATCTTCCCTGTACATTTCATAAATTTCATAGACATTAGGGCTGGAAGGGACCTTGGAAGATAATTGAGTCCAGCCCCCCCACCCAAAGGGCAGGAAGGCAGCTGGGGTCATAGGATCCCAGCAAGATAAGCATCCAATTTGCTCTTGAAGGTGTTCAATGTAGGTGCTTGAACCACCTCCACTGGCAGACTGTCCCAGACCTTGGGGGCTCGGACAGTAAAGAAATTCTTCCTTATGTCCAGCCTGAAATGGTCTCGCAGTAGTTTATAACCGTTCAACCTCATCATCCCTTGGGGCACTCTGAACAAATGTTCCCCCAGATCCTGGTGGTCACCCCTGATAAACTTATAGGTGGCCATCAGATCACCTCTGAGCCTGCGCTTTTCCAGACTAAGAGCCCCATGGCTCTCAGCCTGTTGTCGTAAGGTCTGCTTTCCTGCCCTCTGTTCATGCACGTGGCTCTTCTCTGGACTCTCTCAAGCTTCTCCACATCCTTTTTGAATTGTGGAGCCCAAAACTGGACGCAGTACTCCAGCTGCAGCCTCACCAAGGCCGAGTACAAGGGGAGAATGATGTCCTGGGATTTGCTCGAGAAGCATCTATGGATGCACGCCAGCATTTTGGTCGCTTTACTAGCCGCAGCATCGCATTGGAGGCTCTTGTTCATCTTGTGGTCAATGATGACCCCCAAGTCTCTTTCTTCTGTAGTGCTATCCAACGTAGCACTGCCAAGCCTCTAAGGATGCTGCAGGTTCTTCTTCCCAAGGTGGAGAACCTTGCATTTTTCTGTGTTAAACACCATCAGGTTCTTGTCCGCCCATTTGCTGAGCTTGTCCAGGTCAGCCTGGATCACCCTCCTGTCTTCTGGGGTGGATGCTTTGCCCCAAAGTTTGGTGTCATTGGTGAACTTGGCCAGTCCGCTCCTGACTCCAATGTCCACATCATTAATGAAAATGTTGAACAATATGGGTCCAAGGACAGAGCCTTGGGGGACCCCACTGGTCACAGGACACTATGATGAGTGACTTCCATCAATTACAACCCTCTGGGTCTGACCACGGAGCCAATTTCCCAGCCAGCGGTTCGTGGTGGACCCAAGGCCACAATTGGCCAGTTTTGCCAAGAGGTGATCATGGGATACCAGATCAAAGGCTTTTTTGAAGTCAAGATATATGACATTAATCTCATCTCCCTTATCCAGGTGATAGGTCACCTGGTTGTAGAAGGAAATGAGATTGGTCAAGCAAGACCTACCCACAACAAACCCATGCTGGCTATCCCTTAGGATGTTGGCATTGGCCAGTCCATTACGGATGGCCTCTTTAATAAACTTTTCTAAGATCTTCCCCAGGATAGAAGTCAGGCTAACGGGCCTATAGTTAGCCAGATCCACTTTCCTCCCTTTCTTGAAGATAGGCACCTCTTTCACCTTCTTCCAGTCTTTGGGCACTACACCAGAGCATCAGGAGTTTTTAAAGATCTGTGCCAGGGGCTGGGCTATGACGCTCGCCAGCTCCTTGAGTGGCAGATCCCTGGGGTGCAGATTGTCAGGGCCAGCTGACTTGAAGGTATCCAGCTTCTCAAGATGTTCCTTCACGAGGTCAGCATTTATGGAGGGCAGGGGGTCTCCCTCACCCGGACCTCCCTGTCCCATAGCGGGCATGGGTGTCCCATGGGACTGATGAAAGACCGACGCAAAGAACCCATTTAATAGGTTGGCTTTTTCCTGGGCGTCAGTTGTCAGTTGCCCCATCTGGTTTAGCAGGGGTCCAACGTTGCCCTTGCTTTTCCTCCAGCTCCTCACATATTTGAAAAAGGACTTTTTGTTGTCCTTGATGCTCAAAGCTAGTTGGAGTTCAGTTGCAGCCTTGCCTTTCCTGGTTTGCTCCCTGCAGGACTGGACCAGTACAGAATAATCCTCCTTGGAGGTGAATCCTGTCCTCCATTCTTTGTAGGTTTTTCTTTTTAGCCTTAGGAGGTCTGCTAGGACCCTGGGGAGCCAGCGGGGCTGCTGTGCCCTCTTGCTGCCTTTCCTTTGAGATGGAATAGACTTAGCTTGTGCACTGAAGATCGCTCCCTTGAGGAGCAACCACTTTTCTTGAACTCCCCTCTCCTTGGGGTCATGATCCCTTGGGGCCTGACTAACAAGCCTCCTGAGCTTGTCAAAGTCGGCTTTTCTGAAGTCAAGGACTTCCGTGTTGCTGACTGACTTGCCAGCTTTACGGCGGATGGTGAAGGTGATCAGCTCATGACCACAGTGACACTGGTGACCACAGTTTTATCCAGCAATTCGGATGAAGTCTTACTGGTTCCTTGCACTATGGCATTAATATTTTCCTATCATTGCTTGATATAATTAATGATGCATCATAGAATCACATTCGTTTTTTTCATTGCCACATCACATTAATAGTTATCCTTTGACAAACTAATTAATTTAGGTCTTTCTCCTCCCCTGCCATTTCCAATCAGCAATCCCCTATCTAGCACCAGAAATTCTTCTTATTAATCCCTTAATACAGGATCTTGGACTCAGCCAAAAGCAAAAAAAAAATGTGAGTTTTATAATATATATGCTATAAATTTCCTATAAATTTTAATGTATAGTCCTAGGTTTCCCCATACTCATTTGAGTGAGACTGTAACAGAGAGCCAGAAGGCTTCCTGTTGAGAAGGAAAGAGTAATAGGAAGTACTATTATAAGGAAAATAGTTAGCCCAAGGGGAAAACAGAGGCCAGGAGGATATATTACAGAGCCGGTCACATTGCAATATAGTTCAGCAGGGTACAGTCCAGCAGGGAGACAAGATATTCCTACTGTGGCAGTAAGCTCCGCTGGGGTAAAGACAACAAGCCTAGTCAAAAAAAAACAACCTTGTTGATAGCTGGGGGAGGTCACCTGACCAAAAAGGGGCATAAGCCTGGGGCTAAGCCAGGCAGACAGTTTGTAGGTTGGAAGGGAAAGAGCTCCCAAGATGAGAGGCTGCAGAGGACTGCCTGGATGTCTCCTGAGCTGATAGGGGCCCTGCAAGTAAGGCTTTGCTGTCTTTCAGGGGAATATGACCAGACTGGAGCAGCATGTGTTACAGCCAGAATGATTTTGTTTATAGTTGTAACTCAGGAGGCAAAGCTACCTGCCAGCTGCAGCCAACTGGATCCCTGGGGTCTCAGCCTTGGAGCCCTCCTTCCTAAAGTGTGGAGAATCTTCCTACAGAAGGACACCTAGCGCCTCAAAACCTTTGTTGAGACAACACTCAATACTTAACTATATACAACTTAGTTACATACAGAGAAAAAGGGAGGTAGAAAAGACCATAAAAATCAATATATACTCCAAAAGCGATACTAATAACTATTATGTACTAATAACTATTATACATATGCTACACCAGGATGAAACCCCAGACCACCTCTTCTTCTGGAAATTTGGGAGTAGTCTCTGAGGAAGAGGGTAGGGGGCCAGTGAGAACCCCTTACACTCAACTCTCAGGTTGGTTCCTAGATGAGTTTCACCTTATGTTGCTTGTAATGATGAACAGCTCTTAGTGATGAATGTGACACTGGTCCTGGGTGCAAGTAACAACCCATTCTTTTACACACACTCTCTACCCCCAACAGGAGAAGCAGTGAAGTGCTGACTCCCCCTTGTGGGTAAACCCCGTCAGAGTCTCATACTCTAGAGTGTAGCAGTCACAGATTCTCCCTGGATTGGTCTTGTACCAATCACTCCTCCTGTGGGGTGAGTGGAGTCAACCTTGTGTGGCCTGAACCTGGCTCCTCCCCATCAGCAGGGGCTTAAGCAAGCATCATACAGCTTACTACCTGACTGCTGCACCCCGGAGAGGGGTTTATGTCCTGTTCCAAGTCTAGGTGAAAACTGCAGTGTTGCGATCCCTGCCTGCAATATGTCTCTCTAGTGCTCAATGGAGGTAGTCTCCCCTGTGTGGGACAGATGACTCTCCTCACCTCCCCCTCCTGGGCAGGCTGCAAGCACCCAGGGAAGGCTCTTCTGGGGCTACAATTCCCTCCCTTATAACAAACAAAGGATATGCTGACAGCCCCATCTGGACTTGACAGATATGGTCTTGTTCTGTCTCCTGAAACCTGCTGGCCCTTGGAGCAGCACCTCAGTCTCTGTCATCCTGCTCTTGCTCCAGCCTTGTCCTGCTGACTTCAGGCTCCTCTGGGGCTCATTTGACTGCCCCACTGAATCAGTTCACCCCAGCTCTTTGATGCCCATGTGCTTCTCTCCCTCCTCCCTCAGGGCAGCATGTGCCTTCTTTTATCCCCTCAGAGGGCCATGCCCCTGGATAGCAGCTCATCCAATCAGGAGTTCAGAGTGAACTCTCTAATCACCTTGCACTACATCCATGAATCATGGCTAGTCTAATCAGAAGTGTGGGTTGAATGGTCCAATCACACTGAACTTCCCTTGCTGCAAGAGGTTGAAGCATAAGCCCAACCAGACAAAGACCAGGCTGTAAGAGAACCTGATCTAACTCTGTTACATAGTTTAAACTGGCAGCTTGGATGGGACCAGAAAGGGGTGAGACAAGGTCCCAAGGTTCCAGGAAAGCATGTGAGGCTGTAGCTTGCCAGAGCAGGGTTCAAGCTTCTACATAGCCCAAGAGAGGCAGAGATAGGGCCAGAGATCCCACATGCCACAGGGGCAGCAACTGGGGCCAGGGGTCCACAGCCCAAGAAGGGCAGAGATTAAGAGTCCATGAAAAGCAAATGGGGTCAGGGGGCCCAGAGCGGGGAGAGGGGGGGACAGAGATAAGAGTCCAGGAGGGTGAGACAAGGGTTAGAGTACAAGAAGCCAGACCCAGTGTAGTGTGTCTAGGAAGAAAAGGGCCAGCTAGAGAAAATGGGTGGAAGCTGAGAAGGCCAAAACCCCAACCAGGTTGTGGAGGCCTTAGATGGCCTGGTGGATAGGGATGAAGTGCCCAACTAAGTTATGACTGGAAACATCTGTGAGGTATGGGCACAGCTGTAGGGGAGGTTCATAGGCCATGAATAGCCCATAAGTCCCTGGGTGCCCTGGGGTCACATATGGGCCAGGAGGACCCACCTGACATGATGGCTAGGTTGGGATCAGCGGGGTCTGAAAGGGATCTGCTGGCAGAAGATGGACTAAGGCTTGCTCTAGGATCTTTGGGCAGTCTCTCTTCTAAGAACCAACTAGGAACATCATGGTGTGGCAGACAAAAGAAAGGGAAGGTACCCTAGAGCAAGGCAGGAGCCACATGACTGCCACATGTCTATCGGTTGCCCCTGAAGCACCAGTCCTATTGCAGAGTCAAAAGGACATCTGTACTAACCTACACCCATATCTCCATCATAGCATGTGGAGTGGTACCCAGATAACGGTATTTTTCACTTACAGGTATCATTACGAACCCTTTACACAGCTCTGCTTATGACTTATACACAACCTCTGGAGCACTGTATACTTCCCCCTTTATTTTAATTTTGCTGGAGCATTTGATGATTGCTATTCCAAATTGTTATTGCTTGGCTACAGGGACAAGCCTCCACATAATAACACTTAAGGAGTAAGTGTAATTATTTAGGTACAAATGACAATAAAATTTGCCATAATATATTTTTTAACATTTGTAAAATGTCTTACATGTGACAAACATTTGACTCTTATCTAGCTTTGTGTCAGTGCTCTGATACCACATCTCTTTCTACTTTAAAAAAACTTTGCAGCAGTGAGGGCAAAGGCTTCAATCCCTACCGGATTACCAGCTGAACACAAACATATGAACGATATTGAAAAGAAAAGAAACCATGAACAGTGTAAATAAAGGATGGTGGAAAAGCCCAGCTCACTCATTTTTTCTGCTCTATATCTGTGGCCACAGTTATTTCCCTGGAGGCCTAGAGAGTGAAGGAATGCAAGGTTCATCATTTTTCTCTTATCCAGAGAGACTACATGAGACAGAGATGAGCAGATGTCCATTCCTATAAGTCAAATGAACCCTTCTCAGAAATAAGACCTGCTGTATTTAGTGAGAGAGGGAGGACCAGTCAAGAAAACAGAACAAACAGCTTAACTTAAATGCCATTTAAACAATGGATAGGCAATATGGGGTGAATATTATTTAAAAACAGAGGATTTAAACGTGCTCAGCTATTAGAAGAGAGGCAACAAAAAAAGCTCTTTCTTTTTCAGTGCATTATTTCTCTGGACTTCAAAACGGTGTTTACAAAATCTCTTTATTTTTCAGTCTTTGAAAGACCAGTGATGTGGCACACACAGTGTGCCCAGTGGTACAGCTTCCACAGCAGGGGTGGAGAGGGCATTCTTCTGGCATAGCCCATAGCCGGGTGGTTAGGGCACTCTCCTAGGAGATGTGTGTTTGAACCCCTTCATCTATATGGGTCTCCTGTATCATGGCAGAGTGCTATCACTACTAGGACAAATAAAAATATTGTTATTGGATATAAAGACAGCTGCTTCCCCTCAAGCAAGTTCTAAAAGAAATCAAAATATAAAAGAATCTTTCCCTGAAGGATCGGGCATTATCTAGTGCCAAAAGACAGGATACTGGGCCTTGGGTCTGATCCAGAATAACTATTCTTATGTTTTATCCTGTTTCTAGCATACTCACTGAAGGTCCCTTGCCCTCAGATTCCGAATGCCATATTACTTAGCAGGTAGAATGGGTAGACAGATGCTTTGAAACCTTGTGACAACAACAGGAGATGGACCAGTGGGAGTGGTAGAAACAGTGTCTCCCGAAATGAGCCAAGAATTCAAAGCCACCACATGGAAACATGTGCCTGAGTTGCAACAGAGTCTGTCAGTCCTGGATAGGCCTTGTCAGTCATCTTTGAACCCAGAGATAAGACAATCATGGCAGACAATCATCCTTGGCTGTGTGGGATTCTCAGTGATGATGATAATGATCATTTCACATAGCAGACTACATTCAAATTTGGCAGGTATTTTCTTTCCACCTGGCTTTTTTTTACATACCAACATTGGTAACTAATCTTGCCTTAATTTCCCCACAGCATTCCAAAGATCAGTCTTTTCACTTCCATCTGGCCATTAAAATGGTTGCAATCAACTAAGTAATCTTCTCATTACTATCTATGGACTCTCCTCATTTCACTGGATCTTTATTTATTACTCAATAGCACAAAATTATGTGAATAATAAAAACAATGTAATCTCCCTGCTATTTGGACAATGTTACTCTTTTTTTAAAATCCTTTCACTGGCTTTCATTCACCTTAAGATCAAGTTCAAGCATCTGGTTCTCACCTTCAAGGTCCCTCAAAATAACTCCCTTCACATTGTTTACCCTTACTTTTTTTGTGTACTTGACCCCCTCGTACGCCCTTCCTCAAGTTTCACTCCTAAAAGCCACCACTGTAAACTTTCTCATTGATCTTGATACCTTCAATCAATCGGAACACTTATTCCTTCTCACTCAGTCTTGGAATGTTGATCTACCAAGACTGATAGCATATTTCTCTCTCACACACACACACACACACACACACACACACATATGTGTATCACATAATGTTTCTGGTCTAAATTTTAAACTCCATGAAGGAGTTTGTACCATGCCAAGCATATAGCTGGCTCTCAATAATTATCCCCAGTAATAATCAACAGTAAAAACGACATTGAATGCTGCTCCCAGCTTTGATTTTTCTCTCAATAGTGATACGTAAAAATAACCATGCTTTTTGAATTTAGGAAATTTTCTCAGATTAATTATTGATTTCCAAAAGCAATAAAGCTTTGAGAAATAAGCCTTAATATAAGATTATGGGACCTAACATTTCATTACTCAACTTTTCTCTATGACACTTGTGAGAGAATATATTCTCCCCTAAATTAGGGGACTGGTAGTTTAAATTAAGCTGAATGAGGCTGGAGATTCTTGCATTATTGCTTCAACTCCTATAACCTTGCAGTCATGCCCTCCTGACTCCCTTGGGAAAATTCTGATTAAAGAAGGAGAGTCCTTGGCTAGACTCAAAAAATCTCTGAAAACCTATAAATCTTTATTAAATTCTCTGCTAAAGCTAAGCTGAGAATGAAACAAACTTTTTCTTGGTTCATTTTGCTACAAGGTACCAGATGACTAGAGGACCTACAGTGTGGATACAGCCAAAGTGCTAATGACTTGGAAGAGTCAATCTTTCTTTTGGGTTATTTCTGAAACGATGTTCCATATTACTCAGCATAGTTCATCCATCTGAATTAGACCATAAACTAAGGCCTGGCATTTGATGTGCTTACAAAATACCATATACTCCTCCATAACTAGCTAACTCATGGATTAGAATTGTTTTGTAACCATTATGAATGCACTGTAAATCTTTTCCCCCCTCTAGTGGTTTGACCACATACCACATTACAAGTCAGTTGCTGCCTTCATGCTCAAAGACTCCATCCTGTGGACCATGCAATAGAAGTGTTTTTAGCATATTTTATTGTTATTATAATTGATTTAAACTGTAGATCTATGTATGGCTCGGTCCCCAGTAACAACCACCAAGGCTATAATTACAAGTGTGGGCTATGTGGAAGTTTGAATGACATGGGCCTTCTGAGGTTCAGGACCTGTTTCCCTGGTCAAGGTAGTACGCAATTCATCCTAATCCAATATGGTTTTTATGCCTCTCTATTGGCTTAACCACATCAGAAAATTAGGAGTCTGCTACTACCACAAAGCAAAGGCAGATATGATCTCCGGCGTCCAGGTTTTACACTCTAAATGAAGGGGTAACATGCAAAGGGAAGAAAAAAATATACACAAAAAGGAGGAGGCAGGGATCCTGGGTGCACAGGTCTGATATACAAGATTGTGAAAGAACTAGAGAAAATTCTGAGCCAGGCTTAGTATTCATTTTTGATGGGTAGGTGGCTTTTCAGTTTTATACTTCCAAGGTTTTTTGCCCATAAGTTGGTATTAATAAAATTACAGGGAGGCCAAAGAACAGGTAAAAGGGTAAAGAGGAGATATGGGCAAAGGGATATTAAAATTTAGAGGAGGATGGAAAGAAGTATCCTGCCTGACAAACTTTATAGCCTTTTATGACCAGGTCACACACTGCCTTGACACAGGAGCTGAGGCTGATGTCATCTACCTGGATTTTAGGAAGGCCTTTGACACAGTTTCTCATCCTATTCTCATAGGGAATCTAACGGGCTGTGGAGTGGTCACCTACACAGTCATGTAGGTGGCTAACTGGCTTAAGGGCCGCACTCAGAGAGTGGTGGTAGACAGGTCATTCTCAGCCTGGAAGGAGATGGACAGTGGGGTCCCACAGGGTTTGGTCCTTGGACTGGTGTTATTTAATATCTTCATCAGTGATTTGGACAAGGGTGTGTTGAGAACCTTCTTCATGTTCACAGATGATACCAAGTTATGGGGCAAAGTTAATACACCGGAGGACAGAAAGTAGATACAGGCCGACCTGGACAGGTTGTATCAATGAGCGGAATGAAATAGGATGCAATTCAACGAAGATAAATGTAAGGTACTCCACCTAGGAAGAAGGAATCCCCATTATACCTACAGGTTGGGGGATGACCTCCTCAGCAGCTCAGAGGCTGAGAGAGATCTTGGAGTCATAGTTGAATGAACATAAGCCGGCAACATAACAAGGCCATCAAGAAAGTCAATCGCACCTTATTGTGCATTAGCAGATGCATGACCAACAGATCAAGCGAAGTGCTTCTCCCCCTCTATGCAGCATTGGTCAGGCCCCAGTTGGAGTACTGTGTCCAGTTTTGGGTGCTGTACTTCAAAAGGGACATGGAGAATCTGGAGATGGTTCAAAGGAGGGCCACTTGCATGATTACTGGGCTCTCTGAAAGATGTACAAGGGGAGGGTGAGAGATCTGGATCTCTTCAACCTTTACAAAAGACAGCTGAGGGGTGACATTGTAGCCACTTATAAATTTATCAGGGTAGGACAGCAGGGAATTGGTGATGCACTGTTTACCAGACCGTCCCAGGGAGTAACTAGGAACGGTGGGTGCAAACTAGTGGAGAGTAGATTTAGGTTAGATATTAGGAAGACATTTTTTACAGTAAGGGTGGACAGAGCCTGGAGTGGGCTTCCAAGAGAGATGGTGCTGTCACCTAACTGGGAGGTCTTCAAGAGGAGGCTTGACAGTCACCTAGCTGGGGTTGTCTGACCTCGGTCCTCTTTTCTGCCGGGGCAGGGGGTCAGACACAATCCACTGGATCCTTTCCAACTCTATAACCTATGAATCTGTGAATGTATGAATCCATGAAAAAAGGTGAGACAGAGTTACTGGTCCTAGAAAGATTGAGGTAATTGAGAAAATATTGCAGCAGACAGCCACCACACAAAATTGTGGTCAACTGATGTAGTGGTATCACTACAGTCCAGGGCTGTAAAGCCCTGTGTACTTCTTGTTCCTGAAGCAGGGGTATTCCTAAGGGTGAAATCCCAGCATAACTTGAAGAAATTTGCCACTGGCTTTGAACTGGGACCAACATTTCTTCATGAAGGCTTGGCATCATTCATGTGAAATGCTACTACTTCCTTCCTTCAACAACATGAGATCCTACCATCTGAGTGACCAGGTACCCTTTGGCCTCTATCCTCAATCCATAGGAGCTGCTACTTTCTCCAGATAAAAATGTACATTTCCATCTGACAATGTGCAGGTTTTCTTCAGCAGGATGTGTCTACTTAGTACAAAGCCAAATAATATAAAAATACT
Organism: Crocodylus siamensis; assembly: GCF_052110815.1. Classification (NCBI taxonomy): domain Eukaryota; kingdom Metazoa; phylum Chordata; order Crocodylia; family Crocodylidae; genus Crocodylus; species Crocodylus siamensis. Next base: position 215,752,714 of record NC_143397.1, on the reverse strand, counting down.
ACCATTACTTTAAAATATCGGTTTTATGCTTTAACTGAAATGTTAGCTCACTGGGGAACTGTGACAGATAGTCTGTGAGTCAGGCCCCCAAGACAAATAGTAAAAGCACTACTTAAAAGTTATTTTCAATTCTAAAATCCTTTGAATGTAAATTGAAACAGTGAAGAAGCGCAGCATCAAAATACTAAAAAAGAAGATGAGCCTGCACTGCTTTAACTACAAAAAAATAAAAACAGAAACACACAAGATGATTAAAGCTGATAGATCCCATTACCTTTGTTCTAGGCTGTGGAAGAAGGAGGTAACTTCAGAGTGCTTTCATTTCTTCCACTGTGTGGTTGACTTGCAAAAAGAACTGTTAGGAGACAAAGCATGCTGCCTTCATTTGCTTCTTTTTGCCAGACTATCTAGGTTGAATTACAAGAGCAACCTTCAAGTATTTTTCCTAAACCACTTAGTCCTGATGTAATGTATCTATCAGTCTTAAATGCTTACTTGCTGTCCATTATCATAGTATATGAATACCTTACAGCCTCTAATTATTTACCCTTGAATCTCCCTTTGAGACAGGGCAGTGTTATTATCCTTATTTTACAGATGTGGAACTGAGGTCCTGAGAAAATCTTCACACAGAAAGAATGTGGTACAGCAAGGACCTGAACCCAGTTTCTATATTGGTGCCTTAATCACTGGGCCAACCTACCACATTGCTTGTTATACCATGGTAAGTTCTCACATAAACACAGGAACATTTATTCGTGATCCTGGGCTGCTAGTATATTACAGGTGCATCAACATGTGCAAGTAGCACGTAGTAATAAATTCCAGTGCAGTTTGCGCTGGAGTCAGCTGTTTTGGGGCACACTGTCTTCATGTGTGCCCAGGACAACAGTAGTCTGAGCTGATCTGGAGCAGCCCCAGACTGTAGGGGGCCCAGGAAGGCAGCCCCGGGCTCTGGGTGGCAGCATCAGGGCTGGCTGGAATACAAGGGTGCTACGGTGTGGGGCTTGCTGGAAGGAGCCCCCACACTGTCACACCCTCATGCCCCAGCCAGCCCTGGTCGCAGGCTACACGTGCGTTTGAGCTCATGTAATTACGCTACTGTAAGATAGTACTTGTCCTGGACTAATTTTGTCCCAATTCCAGCTCACATGTAGACTGTGACATTTTGCTGCGGTGCTAATTAGCAATAAAGTACATCTGTAGATGCACCCTAGCTTTAAAATAGTATTACTTAGAGTAAGGGTAAAGAAACAAATTTCAGAGCGTTAAACAGGGGTGGGACTACTATGTGTCAGTTGCTCTGTAGCAATTTTTCACATGTCTATTCTTGCCCCATGGTTTAGTCTAAGATTAAGACATCATGGTTTACCTTCCATCTACTGCGAGGTAAGAATAAGTGCAAAGGCAGCAACCACAGACCAGCTGATGTGCAGTATGTCTTGATTCCCTTTTAAATTATTATAATTTCCTTATTCATCTATATCCTTAGAATTATATATTATAGTATAACCCAAAGTTCTCATTTAGATAAAGTGCAATAATAAAATATGCTGGATTACCACTTTCAGATTTTTCTTCTGGATTGTAGGCACATATAATGAAGGAAATATATGTGGAATACTGTATACAGACTATCACTTGTGATATTGGGCCTGTGATTTTTAGATTGAATCTATTTTCATCCATTAATTGTCTAATACATGGAATAAAAATGATTGACTCTCTTTAAAATGTAATACAAAGATGCCAAGAATGTATAGACAGTCCTTCAGAATTAATACTTCTATGAAGATTTCAGGTTGGATTTCATTTTCCTTTATAATCTCAAGTTCAAAATTGATTTTTCTAATATTGGATATAAATTCAAGATTCAGAGTTCACCCTGCAGCCAAAATATTCTCAGATTTGCTCTGGACCCAAAAGACTGATGTTTTCTGTCATGTTCAGACACCCAAATTGTTCAGCTCTCAATTTCTGGAAGCTTTAAGCCTTCTATTTATTCACAGGTCAGGCAGCTGCAATCTGAACTGTGCTCATGTTGAAATGTTTCCCTTAAAAGTAAGAGGTGATCCTGACTAATTTGTCCTTGGCCTTTCATGAATTTGAGACTACCACTTGAGTCCAATTATACCATGTATCTTGGTGATACTGACCTACAATCTACTGGGAGCTGAACTAAGAGATCTTGCCTACTTCCCTAAAGGATTTCAGGATAATGATTTTGAATGCTTAGTGCAATGTATGTCCAACTGATTACATTCTCCAGCACTGTGATCTATGAGGGATATTAGGCAGAAGCAAAGGAAACAGTGTCATAAAGAAATTTGAAGGGATGGAAACCTCACATTGCAGAGAATAGCAACATTGAGACTTGAACATCTTCTAGTCATAATCAAGATCTGCATTACACAGTAGCTGGCAAGCACATCTAACATTTCCTATCACTCTCCATCTGTCTCAGCCTGTGGGCTAATTCTTCAGCTCTTATACAAATGAATAATTTCACTTACTTATACGGGATTTCTCATGTAGGTAAGGTAGGAAGCCTGAGTCATTAACTTCTAAGGAAGAAAACTTAAAATAGAATTAAAAAATTTAATCAAACAGTGCTCAGCATTCCCAGGAGTCAGTCATAAACACTCGAGTTGGGCAAAAATGAGTGTTTCAGAACTAAACAACTGGGAGAGAACAGAGAGGCATAAAACAAGGTTTTGTAGTGCGCCTTCAAAATAGTTACTTCTGTGATTTTCAGTACTATATTTGAAGAAAATTAATCTTTGCACATTTCCAATGTATAAAAGCAGTGTTCCCTTTAGGCTACTGTATAGGGTTAGTTAGTAAGATTAAATGTTTATAGCTAAGTAATCAATGCACTAGCACCTTCACAGTTATTAATCTGAAATAGATATGGATTTCAGATGTGCTTTCTCATGAAAGAAAGGTGATTTATAAATAGCCAGTTATTGTTTTGAAATCCCAAACTGGACTGAGCATCTGAGCTGGATTTATTTGGAGGGAATGATCTGGAGCAGAAGGTTTTATGCATTGTTGTTGTTCTCCTTGTAAGCATTAAGAAGCAACAGTGTATGCTATAAATCACATGCTGTACACAAAATGTTGTTTACATGCCTTCAGTGACTTGGTAAACTAGTACAAAAGAGAGAAAACTCCCATTGGTTCTTGATTAAACACTTTAGGAATTACATTATTTCTTCTCCTGTGGGACTGGATTCATAAATAATTTGTGGTTCAATCCTTTGAGGCAATGTGTTTCTCCTAAAAACCTTCACTATGTCTCTGTGTTTGAAGGCAAATGCAATTTATCTTACAAGACTGATCTTTTGATCTAATTAGTTCATTGGATTAGCCTTTTATCATCACCAAGATTTATTTATTTTCCATGGTGTATTTATTTAGATATGTTATCAAGGATTTTTGCACAATGCAGAGATTTTCTCAGAAAAGGCAAAAACTTCAGGTTTTTTGGAAATAAATTTTTCATAGATATCAAATGAAAGTTATTTAAGGTTTGCCAAGAAGCATAAAATCATTTTCTATCTTGAGGATATGGTTCATTTGAGGTCTCAAAAAAAGAACTAACTGGACCCTCTTCCATCCCTAGAAATCAATTTTGGAAATTTAAAAAGCCTTGAATAAATACAAGTTTTTCTCAGCCGCGCTCTCTTTTATGTGCACTCTTTAGGTCCAAAAGCATAAGGTCTAGCACCCAAATACTATTATGGAGGCTAACAGCAAGTAGGAAGTGAAATGTTGCAAAAGAAAAACACCCATATTGTACAACCCAGCTTTGCAGACCCAAGATACTCAAACAAGTCTACATGTCTGACTCCTTTTCAGTCTTACTGATGATTATTTTTTCAAATTCTTGTCCCTGAAGTTGAGCAATGAAATCTTTATTTAAGGATTTATATTTTAAGTGTTTTTAATAGCACTAACAATATACATTTTCCACCAAATCCAATTGCAAGTGCAAGTATTTAGTAATTCCAATAATCAAGAGATTTATTAGATATTTAAATATGACACCCATCTTTAGGCCCCCAGATTTGAAAAACTTGGGTCTTTTCTGAATTTATGCGGGCTGGCTGTACAGCCCTTCTTTCACTATGGTTCATTGATTTTAAGGTTATCACACAGATTAGTGACCATAGTGCTCACTAAGGACTGCTATGATAATCTAACCAAGTGATTCTCAACCAGGGTGCTCTGGCAACTTGAAGTATGTTGACAGCCTTTCAAGAGTACCATAGCGTGCCACACAATGTTAGGTGTGCAACCATGTTTCACTAGATAAACTCAATGATTTTAAATATGAACAGTGGCATAGCAAGTTGTGGGGTGAGCGGGGTGACCACCCCAGGTGCTGAAGCAAAGGGGAGCCAGTGCTGCCCAGCCAGGGTGGGGCGCAGGATGGAGCCACAATTGACTCATTTGGGGGGGGAAGAGGGGAGGGTGGCTCCCGATGCTGTGTGCACTCCTGGGTAAGTGTGGGGGTGACGTGTGCCCCCAGATCTGTGTGCAGGGTGAGGGCAGGCTGCTGCTGCAGGCTTTGCCCCAGGCACCAAGCTTCCTTGCCACAATACTGAATATGAATTCATGATATTAAAAGCATTCTGCTCCATTGTGGTCTTTCTGAGTTCTCTGCAATGAAAAAGAATTTCTCTAATACTTTTCCATAGTCAAAAAATGAGCAAAAACTAAAAACTAGCATTTTCTGAGAGGTGCCTTGAGTCTGTTCCTGAGAGAAAGAGTTGCTTGCTTTGTTTCTCTCTGTACCTTTGGGAACCTAGATGAACCCAAGACAATATTTCCACTTCACTTTCAGGTTACAAAAGGCCACTTGTCAATAACAGCCAAGTCTTGTGCACAATACACTACTTTCTGATTGGACCCCTTTTTGGGTAACATCAGGGAATATGAGCCAAAATATGCCATTCGACCTAGCACTCCTGTAAACACAAATGTAAAATTGTTTTTAAGATTTTTGATCAATTCCCTGATATTTTGTCTTCTAATAAAATACCTATACTCATTAATGGGTCACTAAGGTCAATGGAGCGAAGATGCTAAAATTAACTTTAAAAAGTTTTTACTGTAACATTTACTGTATAGGTTTCATGCTGCAGTCAGATCACCCTTTCTTATATTTACAGGCAGTATGTTCCACATGTGAATTGTACAATGTTTGAAGTGGTAAAGTCAGTCATTTAGCCCAGCTGTTTTGAATCCCAGGCAATAATCCATCCTCTATATTCATAGTCTTTCTGGGTATTCTAAAGTGGCGCTTGGGTTGATTCCACACTAGCACCAAGAATGATAGGTCTGGAATGAAATACCTACAAATAGTGGTTCTACAATTTATTGCTATTAATAATAGCAAAGAAGGAAAAATGACAATCCTTGCAACGACAGAATCATTAGAAGAATAACTGGGATAGCATGTGAAGAGCTGCTGCAGTATACAGGAAAAGCCCTACAAATTGCACACCACTGGTTATGACATATTACCCCTCCCTCGAACCCATATGGAAAATCTTCAAACAATTGTAACCCATACTAGAAGAAGACCCAGTTCTTAAAGACATCTTCCCAGAACCACCCATCCTAGCCTTCAAACAAGTACCGAACCTCACTAACCTCATCACCCGAAGCAAACTTCCTACAGCCCAGACCACACCAAATGGATCCAGACCATGCCATGACAAGAAATGCAAAACCTGCCAACACATCTCTACCACCCCACAAGAGAACCATCAGCATTGCTGGATTGTACAGCTGCACCTCCAGAAATGTAATATATCTCATCCAAAAAGCACCAAAAGCCCTGATGGAAAATACGTAGGAGAGACCAAACAACAACTGCACACCAGACTGAACACACACTGGAAATCTATCAAAGACAAGAATACCCAATTACCTATGGGGACATATATCTCACAAGAAAACTACTGTCTCCCCAATCTCTCAGTTCTAATCTTCAAAGTGAAATTACAAAACACTTTTCACAGACAAGCCATAGACATCTGTTGGGAGGAGCAATCAGCCAGGTCTGACCACTCATGTAGGTTCCTAGCTGAGATACAGGACCCCATCTAACCCAGGAGGTACAGAGCCCTACCAGGGCAGATGCCTTGTTGGATCTGGTCTTGGCCATGGGTGACAACCTGGTGGGGGGAGTGTGGGTGCTCAATCACCTGGGCAACAGCAATCATCACCTGCTGGAATTCACCATGCAGTGCAGGGTGGCAAAGGCCTGCAGCAAGACAGCAGCCCTGGACTTCAGGAGGGCGGAGTTCAATGAGGTAAGGAGATTAGTGTGGGAGACACTGAGGTCCCAGATGGGAGGGGAGTTGAGTGTCCAAGAAGAGTAGTCATTCCTTAAGGTGACAATCCTCCAAGCCCAAAGGGAAGTAATCCCTACATGGATCAAGGGGGCCAAGAGGGTGCAAAGGCCCCCATGGCTCACCAAAAGCATCTGGAAATGTCTCCAAGCTAAAAAGGAGGCATACACCCAATGGAAGGAAGGGGCCATCATGAGATAGAACTATACCTCGATTGCTCGGGGCTGCAGGGGGGCAGTCAGAAAGGCCAAGGAGGAGATGGAACTGGGACTAACTACCCGGATCAAAAACAACAAGAAGTCCTTTTTTTAAATACATAAGGAGTAAAAAGAAGGTACCAGGTAACATGGGGTCTCTGCAGGATACGCTAGGAAATCTGGTCATCACACCAGACAGCAAAGCTAACCTATTTAACAATTTCTTTGCCTCCATTTTTCTTAGTAGAGACCTGGTCATCTCTCCCACTGGGACCTCCGTAGGCCCCATGGGAAGCACACCCAGGCTAGGGTCAGTGAGGACCTAGGCAGGGAACTTCTGGAGGGACTGGATGTATTTTAATCAGCAGGTCCTGACAATCTCCACCCCAGAGTGCTGAGGGAATTAGCAGAGGTTATTGTAGGACCTCTGGCATGGCTTTATGAGCACTCATGGTGTGCTGGTGATGTGCCAGAGGACTGAAAAAGGGCCAATGTGGTTCTTATTTTCAAAAAAGGGAGGAAGGAGGGCCCAAGAAACTATAGGTCCATTAGTCATACCTTGAAGTTTTTTGAGAAAATTACCCTGGCGCATGTCCACAAGGGGCCAGCAGGGGAGACTATGCTTAGGGGCAACCAACATGGATTCATTAGAGGCAGGTCCTGTCAGACCAACCTGGTGGACTTCTATGACTAGGTCACCAAATCTCTGGATGCAGGTGTCATGGTGAATATAGTCTTTCTGGACTTTAGGAAGGCCTTCGACATGGTCTCTCACACCATTCTCATTAAAAAACTAGGGGACTGGTGTCGATGCCTACACAGTCAGATGGGTCACTAACTGGCTGGGGGGCGTACCCAGAGAGTGGTGGTGGATGGGTCATTTTCGACCTGGAGGGATGTGGGCAGTGGGATTCTGCAGGGCTCAGTCCTCGGGCCCGCACTGTTCAAAATCTTCATCAGCGACTTGGACAAAGGAGTAAAATGCATCCTGTTCAAATTTGCAGATGACACTAAGTTGTGGGGAGAACTGGGCATGCTAGAAGGGAGGAATAGGCTGCAATCAGACCTAGACAGGTTACAGGGGTGGGCAGATGAGTACAGAATGGGTTTCAACACTGACAAGTGCCGGATACTGCACCTGGGGAGGAAGAACCAGCACCATACCTACAGGCTGGGGAACTCCCTTCTCGTTAGTGCAGAGGCCAATATGAACATGGGCCGACAGTGTGAGGATGTGATCAGGAATGCCAACCATACCTTGTGATGCATCCACAGATGCATCTCAAGCAGGTCCAAAGAGGTGATCCTCCCCCTTTATGTGACACTGCTTAGGCCACAGTTGGAGTACTGCGCCCAGTTCTGGGCACCGCGCTTCAGGAGAGATGTGGACAGCATGGAGAGAGTCCAGAGGAGGGCCACCCACATGATCGGGGCAGCAGGGCAGGCCCTACAAGGAGAGGCTAAGGGATCTGAACCTGTTCAGCCTCCACAAGAGAAGGCTGAGGGGGGATCTAGTGGCAAACTAGTCAGAGGGGAACAGCAGGCACTGGGGGAGTCCCTGTTCCCCCGAGCACTACCAGAAGTGACTAGAAATAATGGGTACAAGCTGGCAGAGGGTAGATTCAGGCTAGATATCAGGAGGTGCTACTTCACTGTCAGGGCGGCTAGGATCTGGAACCAACTTCCAAGCGTAGTGGTGCTGGCTCCTACCCGGGGGTCTTTAAAAGGGGACTGGATAAACACCTGGCTGTACTCTTTCCTGTCATGGCAGGGGGTCAGACTTGATGATCTGCTCAGGTCCCTTCCGAACCTACTAACTATGAAATAAGAAACTATGAAACTTCACTTAACCAACCTCCTGGATACCAAAATTCATGGACTAAATATAGACTTTAGATTAAAGCCTGCCTGAAATCTGACTCCCCTATTTACCTGCTACATTCGTCCCCCTTCTCCCCCCCCTCCTTCAGCCTGTTTCTCACCCCTGACTCCTCAGTTTACATCTTCACCGACTGCCTTTTTTGCATGCATACCAGCCTCTGGCCTCTTTATTATTCATTCCATCCAGGAAGAGCACACACCAACTGCAGATGCTTCCTCAGCCTGATGAAGGGGTTTTTTTTTTTAAATCCAACTATTTAAGTTGTCCTAATAAAATATATCAGATTCACCCAAAGAACCTTGTCTGCCTATGTCCTTAGACCAATGCAACTACAACCTATACCCCTGAACCATTAGAAAACACTCTTCTTACTTTAGGAATCTTCAGGCTTTGAAGTCTCTACTCTCCAATAAACACAAATGAAGTCGTTTGAATTTGGCCTTTTATAAGGAACGTAAGACTAGAAGGGACTTCCTGTGTACACTTCCTGTGTACATGCTAGTGTAAGTAAATACATCATATAATCCCATCCTTAAATGTATTGAGCTTCATTTTAAAACTACTCCTGTTGTCTGTCCCCAGTAACATCTTTTGGAGGGTTGAAAGGGACATCAAGTACAGTTCCCCTCTATCTCATCTTCTAATTCCTTTCATAAATCAGAGTTTTGGTTTCCAGAACTTTCTGAAATTTTCTAATTCAAAATGTATACATTTTTACAAAATGTTGAAATTTCTTATGGGAAAAAGTTGGAGCACTTAGCTCAAAACTAATCAGAGACTCATTAGAGACTAGTAGTAGTCCATCATTCTTGAATGAGCCACGCAGAGTGTTTCACCTCCAGTGCAGGATTTTCTTGTCTAAGGCAATTATAATTAAAGATTTTATCCCTCCTTTCAACCATCTAATATATTTCATTAACAAGAAACTTGTGCATGATATTCACCATATAGCATTTTTTCCTTCTATTAGGGAGATGCAAAAATCTGAAATCAACATGAACTTAAACAATTAGAAACCACAAGAGCAAAGGTTAACTTTTCCTGGTAATTAATTCCACTTATATGATACATGGAACCTCATCCTAATTTTTTTTTCCAAATATAGCTGTGTTTTAAAGGAAAGCCTTTAAGGGGAAAGTCATACATACTTTGTTACCCCTGAAAAATGTATCTTTTAAAATCTTTCACATGACACATCCAAAGCAGGTTGCAGGCAACAAATCACATTAAGCTTGTCTCTGTCTAATGCAACATGAAAGACACAGCCTTAAGTGATGCATTATAATGTGCCTTAGCACATGTGGGAAATTTAAAAGCAAGTAAATTGCTGAATAAAAAGGAAAACAGCACCATCATACAATGGCTGTTTTGAATAAAAGCAGTATTTTTATGGCATTCTTCATTTTACCAGAGGTCATTTGATCTAGTGGTAGATGAACAAGTAAATGAACAAGTTAGGTAAGGGAAACCTGTAAGTAATGCATTCATCAAGAGAACAGTCTGAAAAGTCTTTTTGGAAAGACTTATTTTTGGAAGAGACAAAGTCAAGGTTCACTACCTGAGGGTGAGAGCAGATGAAACTGTTATACTGCATTAAAACTGGGGCAGGGGAAGGGGAGGGGCAACACGCTTTCTTAGCTTCAGCTGACTCTGCTGTTTGTCTACACTATCCTACAGTAGATGATGGCTCAAGTGTGATAATGTATCTCGCCACAATAATTTACCTTTGGTTTCTTTTAGGGATAAATCAGGAAGATATAGTGCCACTTACTGCAGGGTAGCAGTGGATAGATGAAACAGTTAAACAGATCAGCTAAGGCATGTACATGGACAGTAAAGTCTTTCCTCGTCAAAGTGGCACCCTGAAACCATCAAAGATCTCATGACCCTATTATCAGAGTTCCTATTCTCTGGGGAAATTCCAGATAAGGAAAATACCTTCTGCCTACACATGTTCCTCCTGTGGTTTCACCTGGCTGCAGAACTTTTTTGTCAGTTCATGTCCAACTTTTATGAGATACCACTGTGCTGGACTTGGCATTTTGGAAGCTACCAAACAATTTTTGGATCCCTTATAAACATAACTGAGGCCTGTCTACATATCAGGCCATAATGTGCTGGCCAGACCTGATCCAAAATCTACTAAAGTTGGTAGGAAGACTCTCAGAGGTGCCTCACCACTCCATCACAGCTCTGCAAATGCTACAGTGAGATGTGCCAGACCACTCTGGGCACTGCCTCTCAAACTAGAAGTGCTTCACCTTAGTGAAAAACTCACTACACATGTGCCAGTAAGCTTTCCTGAGGGCACCACCTCAGTTCCATCTGGTGGCAAAGAAAAGGTATCATTTCTTTCTAGCACATGCTATTTGATATCTGCTTAAATTGTGAATGCTATTGGTATCAATGAGCTACTACAGTTCATCAGGAAGTTATTGCCCTTCCTGCAAAAAATGTTGAGGTTTTTATCAAAAAACAGAAAACAAAATTACTTTGGGGTTTTTTTTTTTTGGTAACCAGAAACTAAAATGTACTGGTTTAAAGCCCACTGAACTGGTTTTAAATTGCTGAAATCTAAAAATTGCTCATTTTCAAAATAGTTTCCATTAATATTACAGTGTAATCAAAAATCCATTTTCTGACAATTTTTTTGACAAAACATTCTGCACAGCATAGTTTCATAGTTGGTATGGTCGGAAGGGACCTGAGCAGATCATCAAGTCCAACCCTCTGCAATGGCAGGAAAAAATACTGGGGTCAAACGACCCCAGCAAGGTGTTCATCTAACCTCCTCTTAAACACTTACAGGGTAGAAGCCAGCACCACTTCGCTTGGAAGTTGGTTCCAGATACTAGCTGCCCTGACAGTGAAGTAGCACCTCCTGATATCTAACCTAAACCTACCCTCTGCCACCTTGTGACCATTACTTCCAGTCACTCCTAATAGTGCTTGGGGGAACAGGGACTCCCCCAGTGCCTCCTGTTCCCCTCTGACTAGTTTGCCACTAGATCCCCCTCAGCCTTCTCTTGTGGAGGCTGAACAGGTTCAGATCCCTTAGCCTCTCCTTGTAGGGCCTGCCCTGCTGCCCCCTGATCATGCAAGTGGTCCTCCTCTGGACCCTCTCCATGTTGTTCACATCCCTCTTGAAGTGCGGTGCCCAGAACTGGATGCAGTACTCCAGCTGTGGCCTGACCAGTGTTGCACAGAAGTGGAGGATCACCTCCTTGGACCTGCTTGAGATGCATCTGTGGATGCATGACAAGGTGTGGTTGGTCTTCCTGACTGCATCCCCATACTGCTGGCCCATGTTCATTTTGGCATCAATAATGATCCTTTTCTGCCTCTGCATTGACAAGAAGGGAGTTCCCCAGCCTGCAGGTATGGTGCTGGTTCTTCCTCCTTGTCAGTGTTGAGTTCCATCTTGTTCTCATCCACCCACCCCTGTAAAGTGTCTAGGTCTGATTGCAGCCTATTCCTCCCTTGTAGCGTGCCCAAATCCCCCCCATATCTTAGTGTCATCTGTGAATTTGAACAGGGTGCTTTTTACCCCCTCGTTCAAGTCACTGATGAAGATGATGAACAGTGCAGGCCCAAGGACCGAGCCCTGGGGGACCCCACTGCCCATCCACCACCACTCTCTAGATGAGGCCCTCCAGCCAGTTAAAGACTCATTTGACTGTGTAGGTGTTGACGCCACAGTCCCCTAGTTTTTTAATGATATTGGGGTGAAAGACCATGTTGAAGGCCTTCCTGAAGTCCAGAAAAACTAAGTCCACTGCTACCGCTGCATCTACGGATTTTGTGACCTGGTCATAGAAGGCCACCAGGTTGGTCTGACAGGACCTGCCTCTAATGAACCCGTGTTGGTTGGCCCTAAACATTATCTCCCCTTGCTGGCCCCTCATTGACATGCGCCATGATAATTTTCTCAAAAAGCTTCCCCAGGATCGAGGTAAGACTAACTGGCCTATAGTTGCCTGGGTCCTCCTTCCTCCCTTTTTTGAAAATGGGAACCACATTGGCCCTTTTCCAGTCTTCTGGCACCATGCCAGAGCACCATGAGTTGTCATAAAGCTGTGCCAGGGGTCCCACAATGACCTCTGCTAATTCCCTCAGCTCTCTGGGGTGGAGATCAACAGGACCAGCTGATTTAAATATGTCCAGTCCCTCCAGAAGTTCGCTGACTAGATCCTCACTGACCATTGGCCTGGGTGCACCTCTCCTGGGGCCTGAGAGGGTCCTGTTGGGGGGGCTGATCTGGTCCCTGCACCTAGTAGCCAAAGGAATATCTGTTCTAAAGGAGTGAACTGATTAATATCAACTGATTTAAGTAAGTTGCAGATGCCCACAACTAGAAACTGTAGAGGAACAAGTTCCCCACCCCATGGAAATATTTGCAGTTTCAAACACTTTCCCTTTGTGCTTGGAGATCCACCTAAGACTTCTTTAAGTAAAGGAAAACAAAGACAAGAGATTCAAAACGCATATTGCAAATGACTGTCCTAACCACTGCTAGTCTCTCTCTGACCCAATTAATATTTACTTATGGCATTTTCAAAGGTGGAAAAGCTCCAATAGGTGATCTTGAGAAAGATCCATCTCAGAACAACCAATAATCAGGTTCTTCTAGGATGCAGGAATCTGAGGTTTAAATTCCTGATGTTAATCACAGAACAGCAACTTGACGTATAGTTTCCACATCCCTGTGATTGCCTTAAACATCAGACTATTGGCTATTCTGGGCCTTCTCTTTGATCACAAATTCCATTCTTGACATAATTGGTACTAGGGCTGTACAAAATTTTGCTGGCTGTTTCGTTTTGAGGCTGTTTTGACTCATTTTGAGCTCAAAACAGCAAGATTGAAATGAAAGGCTTTGAAGCAGCCTCATAACAAAACAAGGGCAGCTGAAATGTTCAATGTTTCAAAAGTTTTGAAATGTTTCGAGTTTCAAAGCTGAGAAACTAAGGAGAGGGAGGGTAAATAGGGGGAAAGGGCTGCTCTGATATTGACTGTGTAGCTGGCCAGTGACTGTCATCCTTCCCTAAGGTCTCTTCCAATCCCAGTGATCTGGGGAGGGACAGAAAAACAACATAAAAAGCATTGTTTGAACTGAGCTTTCTCTGGGACTTGAACTGAGTCAGTCTTGCCCACTGCTGGAAAACGTTGCTCACCCCTGACTTACAGTATTTGTTTAGATTTAAAAAAAAAGAAAAAAGAAAGATAAAAAAGGCAATAGGTATGCTAAAAATAATTAAACATATGTAGGTGGAATGTTTCACTCTTTCTATTCCTTGCTTGACAGGTTCAGTAATAACCAGATTTTGAATGATGCATTTGAAAACAAGCACAGTGAAAAATGTTCACTTTAAGTGCATAGTTGGCCAATACTGGAATTTTTAGGCTTGCAAAATAGGCCTTTCCCCATATATTTTCAGTAAAAAATGTATGCACTAGTCTGCATTCGTGGAACAATTCCCTTATCATTGTAGGGAATAGTTATGAAAAGTTTTTTACAGAATTCACCCCAGTCCAATTGCAAAAGGATCACAAATGGAAGAGCCATGCATTTCTCCTCCTAGTTTATGGGAAAAAATTAGACCAAGTGTGTCTGCTTTTGTTATTTTATTCATAGCATGGGCTGGAATGCACTTCTTAAATTGTGTCATAATATTAATATAATGACAACACTGTTTTGAAAGACACTGGAGCTTCAGTTTATCCCTAAGTCATTGCCTCTTTGGGTTTATCTAGTACTAATAAATATATTGCAAATATTTCATTATGGCTGTTTGCTGGAACTGTGTAGATTAAAGAGTAGGACTAATTACCATATAAAAACAATGTACCATGGTTAACCCTGAATACCAAAATGTATATAAATCCCTATGTTCTTATAATTCAGTTAGCCATTTGAGATTATTTCTTATATTTGGATCAGGTTCATCTCTGATTTAAATCTGTAAGACTGTTATAGTATTGTTGTAAGAGATGAATTTGGGCCTAAATATGTATACAAGATCCAAGTGAAAACAACAACAATAAAACCCCTCATGAGCTATTTTAAACAAGAAGGAACCAGTAAATAAAAACATCTGGTAGATGATTAAATTCCACATATTGAACTTTTATTGAGAGTATCTGACATACCTTTAAGGGAGAGTTTGCATGATATCCACTTCTATTTAAGTATGGTTTCTAACAGAACGTGGTACGGAAATGTAGGCAGATGATAAAGTCAGCCTGAGAATTGAGGAGAAGGGAGGAGGTTCATTTCCACTTTTATTTGTCTTTATACTACAATCTGTTTACAGTTCTCAAAAAAATAGTTGTGAAATCTTCAAAATTATACTTGGGGGTTGTGAGTAAAAATTAGCATCTGCCTGTCTTGACGTCAGTACCGTGGCAGAAAGGAGAGAAAAGGTTTCAGTCCACAAAGTTTACAAATAAAGATCCCTAAGAAGATTTGGACAATCTTGGCAGGCTCCAGTCTGAACACGTCATATATCTGTATGCCTTATGTTACAGGGAGATCCACAGAAATCATGTGACTATAAATGTGATACTTTGGGCACAATATTTATGCTGTCACTGATAGCAGGATTTTGATGTGCAGTCCAAGAGGTTCTTTTTCCATCAGACCCAGAAAGCTCAGTAGAAATCCTGACTGTTTTTAAAATGTAGATACAGTGACATATTCGCAGCAGCAGTATATCAGCATGACTCCAGTGAAGTCATTACAGCTATGTTGATTTACCTCTTCTGAGAATCTAGGCAATGTGTTTAAAAAAAAATCACGTAAAGTTTACATCAGTAAGTACAGAGAGCATATGGTCATGGATGCATTAAAGGAATAGCCAATTCTCAATCTGCCTCTGATGCCACCACCAGGAATAAGCTTTCTACGTAAGGAGTTTTTATTATTATGTGTGACATACAAGACAGAAGTGATTCCACCTTTTTTCCTAGTGACATATGGTTAGCACTAGAGAAACGTATTAGTCAGTGAAGGTCTGCTAGTGACGTTAGTGTGGATGTGCTGAGATGGGGCAGTTTCAAGGAGTCAATGACAGTCTCTGGGCATCTCCAGAAGTGACAGTACATCAAGGAGGAGGCACATCCAAGGCTCCCTTTCCTGTTCCTCATTAGCTTGGGGA
The DNA here is from genome assembly GCF_052110815.1 of Crocodylus siamensis. NCBI lineage: Eukaryota > Metazoa > Chordata > Crocodylia > Crocodylidae > Crocodylus > Crocodylus siamensis. Next base: position 215,737,113 of record NC_143397.1, on the reverse strand, counting down.
ATGAGCCAAGCACTGGAGATGGAGCGTGCTGGGAGTGTCTCTGATGTTATAGCTACACTGCAAGTAGAGGTGGGGGATGCATCTCTGGATTAGCTAGCACACAAAACAACACTTTTGAAGCTGTGATGGCACAGGTTTTAGGGTGGACTGTGGGTGCATCTACATATGAGCTTTACTAAGGAGTTGACTAATTAGCTCCACAGTAAAGTTCATTGTCTACATATACACTAGTAGCAGGACACCGTGAATTAACTAACTCTGCCATAAGATAGTGCTGTCTTAAAGCAAAGTAATTGAGAATAACAAAATGCATGTGTAGATGGTGATGGGGCTGGCTTGGGCATGAGGTTGCTAAAGTGCAGGGGGTGCCTGCTGCATGGATCTGTACTTTACCACTCTTGTGCCCCGACCAGCCCCTCCGCCACCTAACGCTTCCACCTGGAAACCAAGGCTGACCCCTGAGCCTGCTGCCAGCCTGGGCCTGCTCCACCCCAGCTTAAACTGCTACTGTCTTGAGTGCACATACAGATGCTCTGCCCAGGCACAGATGACTGGCTTGAACTGCTCAGGAGTTTATTGCATCCCATTACTTTCATGTGTAGATGTACTCTGTATGAGCTATCCCAGGACCAGGTGTTGACTTTGATAGCTTAATTGTGATCCATATCTGAGCTTACTAGATTAATGCTAGTTCATGAATATCTACATATACTCCAATCACAGCTTTAATTCCAAGGCAGATATCCTTTGTGAGAAGCAGTTCTCTCTCCAATTCCTATCCCAACCATGCAAAAAAACAGAACTCTGCTTGTGTAGAGAATGTCTTTTGGTCAAGTGCTAGAGGAAGATTTTACATTTACTAAATGGATGCTATTTTCTTTCAGTTGCAGAGTACATGTTATAGAGAAAGACAAAAGAACGTGGTTTGAAATCAGTTTCCTTCATTGTATTTCATTAGAGGGAGTGTTCTGAACTAGAGACACTGTTTCCCCATAGTCCTTTGCACCTGAAAGTGCTTTCAGCTAAGTATGGTCTCAATTAGTTTCATTGTTTTTCTTCTAAAGCTTTATCTTGCCATTTTTTTTTGACTGCGAGAGGACTACTCAAGGGAGTAAAGACTACTCATGTGAGAAAGGCATCAACCTACACAGCTTAAGTCCCTGAAGAGAGAATGGCATGTGGACATTAACACTTTCCTCACCTTTACGCAGCTAAATCACACCATAAATAAAATAGACTAACAACATAATTTAACAGCCTGAATGTAGCAAGGGGGAATATTTCAATAACAAATATTGCTACCCATATACCTCAACAGAATGTGCTAAAGTAAACAAAATGATAGCATAATTGTAGTCGTTCCAGTTATGTTAATTAGGCTGTATATATGCTTCATTGATAAGCAACTGTGCTGCAAAGAAATGCTGTAAGCTTGATATTTCCTCTGTTAGCAGCTTTGTTGTGCATATGCTGCTGTTATAGTCTTGGTTACATTAACCCTTAGCAAAAATTTTTAAATGGTATGGTATCACTGGGAGGAAAGTGTGAAAGGCAAGTAGAATGGACCAGTCTGCTTTTTACTTCTTGCACTTTGTTAAAACATCTAAAAGTAGATGGATGTCCTAACTTCCACTCTGCCTTCCTGATAGCAACACAAAACACAACCCAGCTAGTTGTCATTCTGCTACTTAATCCATTACACCTGTATACCACTGAGTGCAGTAGCTCCCAACTATTTCTAGGCACGATGTAAGGTGCTTTTATTATAGCTGCTCAAGATTTTGAGCTTTTATTCAGAAAAAAAGGCCTTTCCAAAAAATGAAAGATTTTGCACAAAAAAGAGTAAACTCTTAACAAAGAAGGCTTTAAAAAATTTAATACGGCATCCAAATGCCAGGGTTGTAGAAGAAAAAAGAGAAAACAAATTACTAACCCTTTTGTTGATGATTTTTATAAATTTTTTTTTTAAAAACCCCAGACCAGTGACAATTTTGTAAAATGTTTCAGCCAAACCAAAAAAGAAGGACCCTGTTGTTGAAAGTAAAGAACCCTGAACTTAAATCCTGGGAACATGGAAACAACTGCTACCAGCTCTGGTTGTGACCGATTGAGTTATTATTGCATGGATCATTTGGATTCTTGAGAGCAGCTCTCCAGTCACGGTTTAGTTTGGCAATTGAAATCAATCGAGACTCTTGAGCTGGCAGGTTTCTGTGTGTTCCCTAAGGGGGGTAGAGGGCAGGGTACTTTCATTCAAGTGCTCTGCAATTCACCCCACCAACTGAGTCCAATACAAATAAACTGGGTTGACTTCCAGGGTATGCTGGAAAGCCTGTCTTCCCAGCCTTTTTTCTCACAGGATGTTTAGCTTGGGGAGAAGAACTAGTAATCTGTGGTCTAAATGCATGCCTTTTTATTCTTGTGACTATTCAACCTGAATCTTGGTGCATGGGTCACTTATACCTACATAAGGAGGGCATTAGTTTTAGTAGTGTTTGTAGGCAGGCCACAGGTCTGGTTTTCCACCATGGGACCTATTCACATGTTTTCTGTGTTTTTAAATTCTGAGGGCCAAATCCTCAGCTGGGGTAAAGTCAGTACAACTCTACAGATTTCAGTAATGATTTGTACCAACTGACAACTGAGACAACGAGACTGTATATGTTAAAATGGGAAAAACTCAGTAGTAAATTAAACAGTGAGGCCAGGCACAGACATTATACTTTTACTAGTATAAGTGATCGGAAACCAGTCTCTCTCTATCCATAACAGAACATAAGTTCAACACAAAGACTGGCTTAAAAATGGCAAAACCTGGTCTAAGATTTGCCCCCCTCTTAACCAAAGGGCAAATCTGTGTTCTGTTTGCTACCAAGCTGAATTACTCTGCTTACAGAAAACCGCGTAACTTAAATCAATTCTGTCTCAGGCTTGTTCAATGTCTGTACCTAGCCTGAGTGTGAAGTTGCACTAAGACCACTTTGTTTAAATACATTAATAGGTAAAGTTATAGATGAAAATAAACACTCTTCAACCTTTAATACAAGTCAGCACAAGGCAGAAGAAATTTGCATCTATTTCCATCAGCAGCTGGTGGCCCTTTTGTTCATATTAAGATGTCAGCAGTATTTATGTATTTTGCATTTCCTCTTACAGTACCCTGTATATTGCTTTTCGTTTTGAGAAGGATACTCCTTCTTGCCTTATTCTGAAGTAATGCTAACCCCAAACATTCACACTGATCAGGCAAGAATGATCAGCTCAGTATAGCTTAAAATGATAATGTTATTTAAAAACAATAATTTGGAGGCTTGACTCACAGAAATGTAGAACTAGAAGGGACTTTGAGAGATCATCTAGACTATGCACTGGGGTAAAATCAACTATAACTACTATTAGATCATACCCAGCGTATGCTTATATAACTTGTTCTTTAAAACAAGTAGTAGTATATTCCACAAATATCAAAGCACATGATGTAGTCATAAGAATTGGCAACACTGTTCAATCTCTGATGCTCAGTTAATCAGTTAAGATGTCTGGTCCATAATTCGACTCTGCTATGATCAGAAAATATTGCTGAAAAAGGGTAGCAAATTTCTACAAAATCGATTAGGAGTCAGATGACTTCATAGGTAACATTTTCTACTGGCATTTTATTTGGTAGAACTGGGGAAATAATTTTGAAACATGCTCACTTTTCTTTCACTAATTGTAAGTTAAAATCCAAAGGTTTTGGTCAGATATGTTAAACCTGTGACAAACCCTGCGAACTCTTACTACCATATGTTTTCTGACTACTCATGATCATACTGAGTCAAGTGCTATATCAGATTATAAGAATTCACCACACTGGACTCTATGCATTTATGTTTAAAATGAATATCCTATAGTTCTGAAACTTTGAGAGGTGTTAGTGTTCATTAGCCATTATACCATCTAGAACTGGAGAAAGCAATCAAGGAAAAAGTATTACACTGACAGGGAAGTTTATTTGTATCTAGCTAAATCTTATATCCTGTGTCCTTTACCTAGAAAAAAGTAATTTTGAGTCCCAAGTGATAGGGTTAGAACAACAACAACAAAACCTAGTCTACAAATAGAGAAGCCCAGTTTTGCGAGATGCTAGGCACCTACTTAATTTTGCTGTGCCATGACAACTTACAAGAAGCACTCTTTTTCCTGACTGTGTGCTTGAATATTTAAATCATAATTAAATGTGAATGTGGAATTTTGCACAATATGTTGTGTTTGTGGTTTTAATTATCATTTTGAGTATCATACTTAATCTGTGGTATGACTTGTGGAAACATTTATATATTTTACATCATGGCTTGGTAACACACAAACATTCTGGCATAAAAGAAGGCTAAGGCTGGGCCTAGGTTGGATTGGCACCTGGATCCTCCTTCGCGTTCTTTTTCCTCCTCTGACTAGGATGCCAAATTGCTCTTTTAAGTCCAACATTGCTTTCTTTAACCACCAAAAAACCGTCAGTCTTGGTAAACCCACTAGTACTCCAAGTTTACAAGAGAAGCAGAGATGAGAACCATTAGAAAATGGAAGCTCAACAGCACTATGACCACTGGTGCTCATATAGTAATGACAATGAGTAAATATGGATGACCATAGTCTTTGTGCATAATAAAAACTAAAATTAGCTTTTCTTTTTAACACATAATTATGCATTTTAGCATGGAGCCTCACTAGTTGGATATGCTAATTCCAGGGCCTGCAGGATTCTTGGTTTCTACTGTAATAAAATATATGGAAGGTGAAGATGCAAAGAAGGCTGAGCTGCCAAGGAAAGGTAGCACAGGTCAAAGGCATAACAAGCTTTTTCAGCAGGGGTGGGGGGTAGGCATGCCACTGGAGACTGTGGGGAATGGGGTGGTGAGGGGAAGGGAAGGGGAGCAAAGTCTTACCTGCCACTGATCTCTGCCGAGTGAAGGGTGTTGTTGACACTGCTGCTATAGCAGCATTGGCTCAGGTGGCAGCAGCCCTGTGGCTGGGATCCCTCAGAGCCACCCCTGATTCCCAGTCGGGAAGGGGGTGACTCAGTTTCCCTCTCAGTACTGAGGGCCTGGAGCTGGTTCCCACTCACCCCACCCTAGTTATGCTAATGGCACAGGTAACTGAGCTTAGGCAGAACAGTAGAAAGGCTAAAGGACCTTTCAGCGTCCCAATCTGTCAAATGATGGGCTCACCCCATTGTACAAGGACTCTCTTGGTAAGGATGGACAGAACTTCTTGCAGGTCAAAAGGGGGACAGGTCTTCACTGAAAGTTGGTTGCTCTATAGTATACTTCCTTTGTGTCCTCGTGTCCTTATCGCACCACACTTGGAAGCTAAACAGCAGGGCTCTATGAAGGATGGGTAAAATTACCCAATGTTAGCTTCCATTTGCCCTTTCACTCCACAGTAAGATGTTCATATTTTCATGCCCTCTGTCCTGAAGCAGGCAAACTGGGTGACTACTGATAGATAGCTCTTCAGCTTTCTCCTGTTCTTTATGCACATGTACAGGGCTGCCCACAACTCAAACTGTCAAAGCCAGTAAATAACACTCCTTTATAGAAAACTTTTGAGAGGGTTCTCAGTAACAATAATATACTCCATGCTTCTTTCATGCTGGAATATTTACAGTATGCCTGTGTAGGTACATATTTTCATTTTTTTCCAAAAGAGTTATGTCACTCCATCTGATCACAAATATAAGAGACTTACATACATATACATACACACACATACATTCAAATTAATTATACCGGCTATGAAACAATGGGGGCTTATGAATAAACTGAAGCACAAAGTATGGAATAGAAGAATTGTAAGACAGAGCAATAAGAAGTGAAATTTAGGTGCTTCAGGGAAATAATGTGTAACTCTTCTGCCAGGCAGCAAAAGGGGCTGAGTTCACATTTGGGGTACCCCATAAATTAAACCAGTGGCTCAGGGCCCCACCCGGAAATCTGGGAACACTACATTTAATAAACAAAATATCCTCCTTGTAAGCAGTATCAACATAAAAATCCAAATTTATCATAGAGAATAAAAAAAATAAAATAAATAAAACACTAAATATAATTTAAAAACACAATTAACTACAAAGCAAAGTCTATAGGAGGCACCCTCTTGGAGGATGCTTCATCCGTACACAGGTAGTCTGGGATTTGGGGTTCCCCGATGGGTAGTTCTGGGGCCTGCACCCGTATACCTGCAATTGGCTGGAGAGCAGACCCCACACCGGAGAATCCTATGAGCTGCTCCTTGGGTTCACTGAGCTGCAGGGAGCTGCTCAAGAGCACGAATCCTTCTGCGTTGCACAGGGCTCCGCATTGCATCTGGAGGGGTGGTAATGCCAATCTTTGCTCCCATGAAAAGGCTGTATGTATGTGTGTGTAGTGTAACTGAGGCTCCAGCCAGCATGCACGCACCCCAGAACTTCTGGGCCAGATTATATGGTCAGCTGAAATGGAAACTGAAGCACAATCTCAAAAAGGGAGCCAGGTTGATTACTGGCTGGAGCTGGTCCAACCACACAGTTCGACTGGAGAAAAGGAACACAGGGAAAGACCGGGCCTACCCTCTAGGCGTGGGCTGCAGGTAGTCTGGGTCAAACAGCTCCACCAGGAGCAGAAAGTTGCAAACTACAACCTCTGCCCAAACCTGGCAGGATTAGAAACTCCCGGGTTTCAACCCTGTTTAAAACTGCTAGGCCTAATTCCTGGCCAGCCAACCCAAGGAACCAATACTCTCCCCCCTGGTATTAATCCTTTAAAACAGAGGCAGGCAATGTTTTTTGGCAGGAGTGCCGAAAACCCACACAATGCCTACCTTGGAAGGTACTGGAGTGCTGGCATGCCAGAAAAACAATATGAGGGCCAGGGGTACATGGCAGGATGGCCTGCTTTTGCCCCTCAGCCCTGCTGCCCTGTGCCCCCCATCCAAAGCTCCTGCCCCCCAGCCCTGCTCATGACCCTTGACTCCCACCCAAAGCCCTTTCCCCCTCATCCCTGCTGCCCCTTGCCCCCCACCCAAAGCCCTTGCCCCCCAGCCCGGGCTCTGTGGCTGTCAGCAGCTACCCAGAACCTGGTCCACCTGTAAACATCTACTGCCTACCTCCACCCCAGCCCCAGCTTTCTCCCAGACCCAGCCCCAGGCTCCAGGGAGGCAGCACATACCGGCAATGCTCCCCACTGTGCTGCCCTTGCTGCTTCTGCAAAGCAGTGTTGGAACCTGGCACAGCAGGGCACAATGCGGGGCACAGAAATCTGCAGGCTCTGAGCTCCCCACTGCCCTGCCACACTTCCCCTGTGTGCACGGGAGCAGCATGGGCAGCACACAGAGTTGTGCCCCTTACTGCTGCCCCTGCCTGCAAGGGAAGTGTGGCAGGGCAGAGGGGCAATGGGGAACCCCAGCTGTCTCCTGGCCCTGGGCTCTGGGAAGGCAGCAGGTGCCGGCACTGCACCCACTGGGGCCAGGACAGGAGCAGAGCAGCTCTTTGCAGTTTCCTGGCTGCAGCTGGCCCTGGCTCTGGGTAGCTGCTGATAGCCACAGAGCCTGAGCTGCTTCTAGCAGGGCTTGCAGCATCCCAGCTGCCTTCTAGGAGCAGCCCAGGCTCCCAGCTGGCAGCAGCTACCCAGAGCTGAGGCCGTCTGCGGCTGGGAGGCTGCAAACAGCTGCTGCCTCCCCGGCCCCAATGAGTGCCGAAGAAAATGGCCTCGTGTGCCATAGGTTGCCAACCCCTGCTTTAAAACCTTAGGAAAGGGGAAAGAAAAGGAGGAGAGAGAAGACACTGGGATAATTCTCCCTCTCTTTCTCCTCCCCTTTCACTATCTTCAAACTCCTTTCCCTTGGAGGAGACTTCACTCTTCAGCAGTCCCTAACAGCTTCTCTTCCTCCCCACACCAGCCTAGCTCCCCATATATCCCTCCTCATGACATCGCCCTGGCCGTGTCCAGTCAGGGAGTGTCACACTCCAGTCTTTCTCTTAACCAATCTGCCTGAAAAAGTCCTCACGCCCCCTGGCCAGTCAGGCCAGAGGATTTTACAAATTTTGCCTAGATACAAGGCCCCAGCTTTCTATATGCAGAGTACATGGCCAAAACAACAGGGGCCATCTTGCCCACATAAAACACCCAAAACACAATACACAATAACCAAATGCACAATACACAACAAACAAACAAACACACACACAATACACAACAACCAAAAGCACACACTTTGCCATTCACAACCCAAGTGTGTGTGGGTGTTACAAATGTAAATGACAAAAAATCATTTGACAGTAAGTAACCATGGGACGTTACGACCTCATTCTCAATAGAAATATTCATGTTTTCTGGATATCCTTTCCACCCAGTTGGGACAGATTAGGGGCAACGAAGTAACCCTGCCATGAGGTAGGGTCTTGATTAGATCATTACTGTTCCACCTTAAGTTATTATTCCTCATTTCTGTTTACGAGTGTTGGGTTCACTTCATTTTACTATAATACAAAAAACTGCAAACAGCTGGTATTGAACCAACTAGTAATACCACAGGAAACAAAGAACCACTAATGCCACCCTTTTTACCTTAATGCATTATCAAGTTCCATGAGATCTCTAACCATTTCAGTTTCTGTCTCCAATAGCACACCCACTGGATTTTGAAAGGAAGATAGAAGAGGAATTCTTCTAACATATGGCCACACAGCTAGGAGCACGTTCTTCAGCAGCACAAGAAGAAGCCGATTAGAGACCAGCAATGAATGTAGTAGCATAAATCCAAAAGTTCAATAAAAGGCTACAAAGCAAGCTACAGAAATCCTGAGTAAGTGACTACCTAAAAGTCTCTATGGTTATTTGACTGCCTCATTAACAATTCAGCATCTTCAGTCTCAGTGGTGACGCATAGGGGGTGTACAGGGGTGCACATGCACCCCCTGAGAGTGCTGGTGCACCCCCTGACAGGCCACACTCCCTGCTTAGGTGATGGGGAGTGGGGGCAGGCTGGAGTCCTAGTGTCGCCCCTGCGAGTGCCAGCTGGGGAGCGGAGCTTCTGGGAGTGCTGCAGCCGTTTCCCGGTTGGTGTGATTGGCCGCCGGGGGAGCCACTTCCTCCCCCACCTGGTTGCTGACTGGTTGCTGGGGGGAGTACATACCCACCTTGATGCAGGTGGCACCAGTCATCCATGTTCAGTTTGCTAAAAGAGAAGAACATTCTTACAAGAACAAGTCCTATGACAAGTTCTCTGGATCTTCCTGCTTCTAGCTGTGCTACATACTACACCCTTTTTGGGATACTCATGGTATTTTTGGCATTTCTTCTTCCAGCTGTGACCTGATTCAGGAAGCAAAAATATTGTCCAAACAATTTTGGATATCATATGGTTTTATTTTAGGTTTGGATAAAGGTTTAACTTTCATTTTAAATACATTATGGCTGATGTAGACATATGTTTGCTATATCTTAATATACTTCATTCAAGGATCATTTTTCATTGCAGACAATGTACTATTTATCAAGTGGACTGCATCATCATCATAAGTCAGTTTAAGGTGCTTATGCATATACCATATTTTGTAGCAACAGGCAAATTATGGGAATAATTTAGCAGAATAATTTTGCCACTATTTGGCAAAAGGAGTTTCTCCCCTTCAGCAGGTCTTGCATACCAAGTAGTTCGTTCATACTGTGCTCATAAAGTCTATAAACTCTCTATACTGCTCATAGAATTCCTGAAATAGATAATGTTTCAAGCAGAATTCTAATTATTCTCTTTCCGTTTGTTCTCTTCCAGCTCCAACTTTTCCTGTTGTAGGATGCTTGAACCATTCATATTTTTATAAGGTCTCATGAGCTATATTAGTCTCAAGTCACTTTCTAATCTAATCTTAAGAGTGTCTGTCTGTCTGATCAAGCCAAAAGAGAAACAGAACTTGAATGACTAATTGTAACAGCACCACTTTTTAGGTCCCAGTTAGTGTCCTTAGACCTGTAGTTGTCATGAGGGCTAGGGACAAACCTTAAAAAAGCCTGAGCCTAAATTGATTCAATCTTTACAGGTTAGTTTAACCTGGCTGGACTAAACCAGTGTGTAGTTGTGCAGACATCCCCTCTGGACTGAAGAAATGCAGGCACATGGCCACAGGGGCTCAGGCTAGAAGCCCTAGAGAAACCCTCCCTTCCCTTCCTTTCTACAGTGCTGAGCTGAGACAGGGGCATGGTCAGGCTGTTAGGGCAGGACTCTGATTAGAGAGAAGTCATGTGTGTTCTTGCTCCCCCCCCCCAACTGTTGATAACAGAGCATTGAGTTACACAGCAGGGGGTTACACAGGGAATTGTTAGCATTGTCAGCCCATAAAAAAACCCCAGCAGCCTCTCTCATTAGTTCAAGCTTTTCTTAAACAACTTTTTTTTCAAGGAAGGAACAGGGGAACATTACCAGCTACCTATTAATTAGCTCCAAAAAGCCCTAAGCCTACAATGTAAAGTGAACACACCAGTAGGCAGGGACCGAATCCAGGCAGACCTGGATAAATTAGAGAAGTGGGTGGATCTGAACAGGATGCGGTTCAACGAGGACAAGTGCAGGGTGCTGCACCTAGGGAGAGGGAACCAGCATTATGTTTATAGGTTAGGGGCTGACCCTCTCAGCAGCACAGAGGCAGAGAGGGATCTTGGAGTCAGGATTGACTCCAGGATGGATATGAGTCACCAATGCGATGAAACAATAGGCAGAGCCAACCGCACCCTGTCCTGCATCAACAGGGACATCACTAACAGGTCCAGAGACGTCTTGCTCCCCCTCTATGCAGCGCTGGTCAGGCCGCAGCTGGAGTACTGTGTCCAATTCTGGGTGCCGCACTTCGAGAAGGACGTGGGAAACCTGGAGAGGGTCCAGAGGGCTGAGGGACCTGAATCTCTTCAGTTTTCGCAAGAGGAGACTGAGGGGGGATCTTGTGGCTGCCTACAACTTTACCAGGGGCCACCAGCAGGGACTCAGGGACAGTCTGTTCACCAGGGCCCCCCTTGGAGTCACAAGGAACAGTGGCCACAAGCTGAGGGAGGATAGCTTTAGGTTAGATATTAGGAAGAACTACTTCACTGTAAGGATGGCCAGAGCCTGGAACAGGCTTCCCAGAGAGGTGGTGCTCTCACCTTCCCTGGAGATCTTTAAGAGGAGACTGGACAGGCACCTGGCTGGGGTCTTGTGACCCCTGCCACCCCCAGTGCTCCTTCCTGCCCATGGCAGGGGGTCGGACTAGATGATCTGTCTAGGTCCCTTCCAACTCATTGATTCTATGATTCTATGATTGTCCTGTCTGCCTTTGTCCTGTTTCCCATAGCACAGACCATAGCCAGCATGTGGTATGCTAGCTAATGTTGGGAGGTGTTTGTGTAAGGCAGAGGGGAGGGGGGAATTGCTCCTTGAGCAAGGGGTGGGGGGCAGGGGCAGAAGGAAGCCAAGTAGACCCCAGTGTGCCTGCAGACTCCGCCAGAGCTGCAGCCAGGGAACAGAGGGGAGGGGCCAGCCCTGCTGGGCTGGAGCAGAGAGCAGAGCCCCACCCAGAGTTGTAAAGAATCTGGGATGCTGGAGGACTCTGATTTAACTTAAACCAGGAAGGGGTCTGAGACAAACATCAGATAAACCAGTTTGACCCAAATCAGTTAAGTCTGATACTACATTCAACCAGGTTTATCTCAAACTGGTTTCTGCCATTTTCAGACTGGTTTATGTGCACTGAACAACTGTTCTGTTACAGGTTCAAACCAGTTTCTGATCACTTAAACCAGTTTATGTGTAATATCTGTCCCTAGACGAGTTGTCTTTTAAAATGTAAATCAATAAAAACACTTAAGAATATTTAACTGATATGTGATCAATTGTTAGATTTCAAAAAGTAGAATCTAATTTGCAAAAAAAAAAAATGATGTGAGAGATAATAATGGAATTTTTTATCCTGAAAATAAAATGGTTTACAGTGTACTACATCTATTACAAACATGCAGTAAAAATTCAGCATTGGACTTTGACTCAGGATTTTTTGACCCTTACACCAGTATCATACAGCATTTTGTGGTAAAGACAAAGGGCAATAAAAATGTTGTTTCTGTGAAATTAAGTAGCATCTGAACTGATGTCCAACAACTGGTTTGGAACTAAACATCACGTAGATATAAAAAATAAACCTTACAAAATGCATTTCAATTAAATAGTGACAGCTGGATGAACTAGTACTGAATGTGTTTTTGTCCTTGTGGATATTCAGGGTAATGTCTAACTGTATTTAGTGAACCCAACTCTTAACAACAGTGTTCACAGAGAGTTAAATTTTGCAGTGTCGAAAAGGCCTGCTTAATATATATATATTTTCACATATAAAAACGCTTCAAAAAGTGCAGAGAAATTGTGAAGTTGCTGAAACTCTTGTTAAGCATCTCCAAGGGCAATCTCACAAGGAAAATACCATCTCTTGAAACAACCTGAAACAGATGTTAATCTACTTGAGGCTCAGTTCCTTAAGGCACTTTTTGTACTATGAAGTAGAGCACCCAGATGCTGCTACCTGGAAGGCCTTCAGCATCTATTGTACTTAAAGAAATGAAGATGACCAAACGTTCTCCGGAGCTGAAGAATAAATGCAGCAGAAAATGTAATTCAGTTTATTAAGCATAGTGTACTAAACTAAATCACTGGTGGCTGGACTCTGGGCTTTCTCATACATAATTGTAATAAAGCTGAGAATTAGGTGGATGCTGTAGGATGGTTCACTTTACTAGAAGGGAGTTTCTATATACACAGGGCAGGTGCTTGTGTTATGGGGTGCTCCTCCTGCATAAGTCTCTCCTGACACACAGCCTGGCAGCATTCTTTTCTGCTTCCTGGCAGATGGAACAGCACGTGAATTGCCTGAGGGGAAGCTTCTACAAGCAACATCCTTCACAGTATTTGCCAAAGTTTTTGTGTGTTTGTCCTCTGGCACTCACCTAAGGCTCCTGCTGACCCCCTCCTCTTTCTGCATGCATCAAAGCATCCATCCTCCACCTCCCAAATTCCTCTTTTCAAGATATATATGGATAGATAGATCTGTGAACAAACCATGTGCATGGTAGTGTTTCTTTTTCCTTATTGAATCAATATCAGTATGTGTGGATAGCAAACATTCACAAAAAAAGATAAATTTATAATGTAATAAGCATGTTTAACATTCCATTTCTCTGAACATATATGCCAAAAAACCCCAAAACCCAAATACAAAGCTGTTCCCATGAATCAATGAAAGAATATGCCTTAATATTAAGTTGGTTAATAAATGTATACTTCCAGTAAATATCGTATGCACATCACACAGATCTAAAATCAACAGCTACGTAGTTCTGTTTTGTAGTTCTTGCATCAGAAAGAGAATGAAAACATTAAAAAATACATTTTGTTTCACTTCTGGCTGCTTAAAAAATCTGAGTAGTTTCAACAAAAGGTTTCAGGGATTCATTCTTGAATATTGCAAAACTGCTGTAATATTATCAAAAATGAGAATTCCATAAAATTCTGACAAGACAGTGATGTACTCATCTTGTATTTACCCCACACTTACACGAACACTTAAAGTTTACCCAGATGAATAGTCATGATTAACATTCCTATTAGTGTTTCCAGGATTGTGGCTTCACCTAATAAACAGTAATAGAAAATATTACTCATGAGCACTGTGACCAGGAGTGAAATCTTAGTGGTCTACTCTTGAAAGCCATCCCAGCACAGGAAGTGGGCAGAAATTCTGTGTGCAGATGGTGTGAAAAATTGAGGCCCTTAAGAAGCTTTATTTGCATTTAATTTCCTTATTTCATTTTTTATTTTAATTGGGGTTGTGATGCTTTTTTCTTTGGAGAATAAAATGAATTGTTGTGGAATGATGTTATTTACATGTTCCAATTAAGCTGTGGAAATTCACAGCACATTTAAGTAAATGGGGGGAGGTTTCCATTTTATGCTTCCTCTGCTTACTTTTTGGGTTGAAAGGATTTTCGTTTTTCTTTGCACCTGAGTTGAAAGAGCAACTGCATGTTGAACTGAATGTGCCCGCTGCATCTTCACAATACCATATATTCTTTCCAAGCCCAGCCTTTGAATTTAAAGTAGGTTGTAGACTGAGGAAGGAATTACTGAACAATTCTATAGTTGTCACGTATTAAAACAAAATCTCTACTTACAACTTTCTCTGGAATTTTGTCTTCAGTGAGAATGATTTTTTAGGAGACCACAACTGTGTGTGTGTGTGTTGGGAGTCTCCCAAAATACAGTCTTTCTCCTGTACGTTGCCCCTGCACCAACTCCATCCTCTTTGTGATCATCTTGAGCAAAGTCAGACAGGAAAAAATACTGAAGTGCTACAAAGGGGACAGGCAATAATACACTATTATAAAGATATTAAACTTAGGAGTTGTGAAGGTTTTATCATTTTATTTCCCCATCCCCATGTAGGAAACATAGTGAACACTCTACTTTTGTCAAGTTGAAACTCATTGTGTTTTTTAGCTGTCCTATTTTAAAATGTTTTATATAAAATATATGTGTTTATTCAATTATTTTTCAATGGAAAGTGTGTTTCTACATGATTGCAACACTAACCTACCCAAATAGAGTTTGTCAAATTTTTAAAAATGGCCTTTTAGGGGCCCCTACAAAACCAGCTGAAGACGTACTTTGGATGATGTGTTCTGGTACTTACGAGTGTATAAAAACAACATAGGGTTGTAATATGATCTTTTTTCTTACAGTAATGCCAGTGTACGAGATCAGTACCTGCAGCAAAGCACATAGTACACTCCGGCATAATCTGAATAGAAACAAATAGGTTTTTTCAATCTATTTTTAAAATATTCCCAGAATACATTTGAGGTTGAAGGTTCAATCCCAAGATTCTGTACAAGGTACAGCTGAAAACAGGGGTTCATACTAGAAAAGCACAGACAGCCTGAACTATAGTGATGCGATAATAAATGGTACTTCTAAAACACAGCAACCGAATTCCACTGCTGTTATTAGTAAGCTGTCTCCTGTACTGAAGGAATGAACAAGGACAATATTGTTACTTATAATTCAGAGCTAGCATGTATAAAAAAAAGACATGTGGCATCAGGAAAATGTAATTAATTTGGTGGTGGAAACCTTCATAAATTATCAAGTATTCCCAATAGCAGTCCTGCAAAACTTACAGAGAACATGAGCTGCCTTTAAATTACTTAGTTTGCTTCCTACCAGAATTCTTTTAAGGTGGTGAGATACTGATACAGTATTAAAGATGTCTAAACTATTGCAATGGTCGACATACTGATCCACCTTTAATTAAGACCATAATGTTCCTTTGGGCCATACATAAGAGAGTAATCTGTGTCCAGAGGCTGTCACTCTCTTCTCTAATGGACTGCAGCACACAAAAATTAATTATAGGGGAAAGGTTGCTGCTCCAACTGGGACTGGAGTCTCTAGATTCCAAAGCAAATGTTTTGCTGTTGATCAAAACGAGCAGCTCCATTTGCAGTAGCTAGTACAGTTTCTGTCACACCGCACTTAACCCTCACTTCTAGCATTAAAATCAGCAAATTTGCTGCCTAAGGGGAGATTTTTATATTTTGATTTATTCATTCACTGCCACACCACCACCTTAGCATCTGAGAGAATGTTCTTTGGAGTGATTTTGCCCATCAAAATGAAAGAAGTAATGATGTGAAGAACTGGAAACTTCAGATCAGAGCTACTGAGCTTGCCGTTTGTGTCTGTACCTGTCAATGGGCTATAATTACAGAGAAACGAGAGGTGAATACTTCAAAATATTCTCTGTTCATATTTGTTTGATTTTTTAAGCAAATTAGCTCAGAATGTAATACCCCTTTTTATATTTGCTTTCAGCAGATATTCAATGGTAAATGGTTTTACTGTGAGAACTGTTTGCAGACATAATAAACTTTAAGTAAAAATTACAGAATATTTATTAAAGGCAAATTTGAAATCTCCTTTTTGTTCCAGGAGCCTCATTATAAAAGTTGGACTCATCCAGTTAAAAAACCTGAACATACCAAATCAGGGGCTGGACTGGATGACCAGGGGTTGGATGAGATGACCCAAGTAGATCTTTCAGCCCTAATTCTCTCTGTCTGATTTCTTTATCTATGTTCAAAATATTTGCCAATAGGTACTATGAACATCTTTGATTTCTCTTTTTAACAGGAATTTGGAGACACTAAACCATACTGCTTGGGAGGAGTCTTCACTTTTATGTCAGGAATCGGTAGTTTACTATTTGCAGGGTATCAGCAAAAAGGAACCAGAGCAAACAAAGGAATAATTAGTATGTGATGTGGATAGATTGAGGTTTGGGGGGTTTTTGGTGAATCATTTATTTCCCCCAAAGAATGCATTTTTGGGGTGGCCAAGGGCATTTGCAAATTTGACCTGAATTTGAAAGTAGCTTTGGCGAACCAAAAAAGACAACATTTTCCCAAATGAACTGCTTTGACATTTTCAAAATGTTTTGTCTCCAGGTTCTTGTTAAGAAAGCCAAGGAAACATATAGTTAACTTTACAAAGCAGATGTTCTCCTTTTACCCAGTAACCCATTGACAGTAACCCAGTGGTTCAAATCCCCTCAAGCAGAGGAGCAAGTTAAAAATGGGTTTCCCACATCCTGGGTGAGTGTCCTAATCTCTGGCTAATTGGATAAATGAGTGACCATCAGTGGTATTATAAATCCAGTTTTTTGCTTCCTTGGCTTTTATTATAAGTTCTCCAAAATTAAGCAGTTCTATTTTAAGCTGAATTCAATATTTGGCCTGAAATATATATATTTTTAATTTCAGTGAGAGAGAATTAAAATAACTTGAGAAAACCAATTTTTTATTATAATTCTAGTTTCCCTGGCTAAACTGAAAAATGCAGTAGCAGTAGAAAAGTATCCAGGACTTATGTTTTACATAAGAAGGCCTTTTTAAGTTAAAAATAACTGTGTAGGAGAACCTGATACCACTGTATGCATTACTGTCAATGAACAGTGAAACACACACACAGATGGGGGGAGGAGGAAGAAGAGAGAGACTTTACTCTTTTTTCCCCCCTTTTTCCCCCTTTAGTATAAAAAAAGTAAAAAATGTTTTAAAAACTACCAATCAAAAGCAAACAATTAAAAGCCAAGAGCCCCACATGTGGCTATACCTGAAAACAACATAAAAAGAAGAACAATTTGAAAATCATGTTACCATAAACAAAACCCTTGCACCTCTCCAGTTTCCACCCATTTTAAGGACCAGCTGGCTCCTGTAATCACACTTTAAAGACTAGCTGGCTCTCTTTTCATCAAATATAGGGCCCCCTTGATAGCCCAGTGTGATGCAAACTAGTCTACATTTTGCTTCAGTGCAAATTGCCCAAACTCAAAGGTCAGACAAATCCAAAGGAGAAGCTATAAGAAATGGAGGGGGACATCAGAGCTAGACCCAGTGAGCTGACGCTTGTGGCTCATCAGTGTCACCCTCTTAGCCTAGCCCAGGAGAAAGTTGGCCAGATAGATTACACCCCCGCAACCAACCAGTCTAGGATTGAAGAGATTTCTAAATCCAAAGAGGGTACAAAAAGCAGCCACAGCCACAGCTGGGGTCAGTCTAGGAAGATATGGTAGAGCAGGGCAGGCATTTATTTTGGGTAGAGGGCCATTTATTGAGTTTTGGCAAGCCATCGAGGGCAGCATGACAGGCAGCCAGGGGCAGAGAAATATTAATTTTCTAAATTTTTTAGGGGCCCCGTAGGCCGGATAGAATGACCTGGCAGGCGGCATCTGGCCCACAGGCTGCATTTTGCCCACCCGTGTGGTAGAGGATCCCTTCCATCTCCTCCTCATAAAAGAGGGAGGAAGAGACAGAGAAACACAGAGTTTTGCGAATATTCAAGATGAACTGAAGGCTGAAGAGCTGGAAAACAGATGACACAAACTAAAGACTAAATTAGAAAGATTAGCAACTAAAGAAAATATATGTCACACACTCTTGACACAGGCTTGCCATGTGATTTTTCCACAGAGAGTCTTGAGTATCATCAGAAGTTAGCGATGAATTGCTGAAATTTACCTTTAATACCCTGGACCAAAAGAAGCACATTTTTCTAATCCTGCAACTGAATATAAAAAGAAGCATGGTACATGCCTCTACATCTACGCCACTGGCACTTACATGCTATTTACTGTCACCTTGCTCAAAATCCAGGGGCCCTCTTCTATCTCCAGATACATGTAAACTCCCATTGACCCCCACTGCAGTAACACTCCTTATTGCACTAACACCTGAGATGATCAAATAATGGAACTCAAATGCAAGTGTTCAACAAGGTTACAGTTTGCAATCTGAATACTATTAGAAGGAATGAAATATAAATGGAATCAATAGTCACAAGGATAATGCAAATCAGATGCAAATAGGCTCCATTTTTTCTTTTCTTTGTTTCTTTCTCTTAGCAGCACAATTAACTGTTCAGGTGTTCAGTACCTATTTTAAAACTCAACATTTTTTTTTCAAGATTTCCTGGGGGATGTGAGGCTTGGAAAGTTACTGTGAATGTAACACATCTCTTCTTGTGTACAGCTCCAAAACGGAAACAGAAGTTAGATGTGTGTCCAGCAAACTGCTTGCTACATTAAACTGCACAGAAAGTGCATATTTGGCTATCAGGAGCTTCTTTCTGGTAGCACTGGGAGTGCTACTTCACAGTTTTGCTATGATTTACCCAGCTGGGACTGGCAAAAAGGATGAACCTAAGCATGATTTATAGGAAAAGAATAAATACAGTTTCAATTACTTAGGGGACAGAAGTGAACTAACTTACATTGGGTGTGTCATTTTTTAGCTGATTTAAACTCTGAGAACATCTGCAAGAGTGGGCATTTAAATCAAAACCCTGGCTAGGTCAATCAGTGTAAATGTAATGTTTCTACATACCCTATGGCCACATCCCCAAGAGCACGCACATGCAGTTTGCAGCGCTGCAAACCACACACACTGCACAGCGCGGTGTGGTTTTTTTTGTCACCAGAAGATCCCTGTGTCAAAAAGAACCATGGCAAGAAAAAGCAGCATGGCACACGTGGCTGCAGCATGTGCCACCCAAAACCAGAGCCTGGCTGGTGAGAGCCACACCCCAGCTGCCCACCAGGCTCTGAGCACCCAGATCACCACCACTGCAGCCCTGGGAGCCCCTCAGGATTCCTGGTAAGGCTGCTGGAGTCAGCCCAAGTGCTGGCCCCAGCCTCCCCTACTCCACCCAGGGGAATTTGCTGCACACCAAAAAGCACATATGCAGTGGCGTTCCCCAGGAACAAGTATCAGCGCAAAATTATGTGCCGCTGTTATTTGTCCCAGGGGAAACTCAAGTTTCCACTTGTGGGGATATACCCTATGTGTCCAGGAGGACTTCTTTTATGTCATAATGTCAGGGCAAGTTTTCAGTGATCTAACTCCCCTGGTGGCAGAGAGAGCCAAGAAACAGTCCCCTATTACTCCCTGGCTGGAGAACTTGCCTTTGCGACAACTTTCTATCTCTTCCAGCCAGTACAATCCTATAGCACTATATTTTTGTAGTGTTACAAAGTGTTCAGAAACTTTGTAGCATTACAAACAAATGTCTGTTTAGTTTGAAGAAATGAAGTACCAATATATCAGTCCTCACATTTTAAAGCTTATTAGTAGCTTTCCTAAGACATGCATTTCCCCCATACATAGTTACATGCATTATGGAATTTCACACTTTCACTGGAAGACGTGTGTTGCTCATTGCTTGGTGTATAACACAATGAATGAAGTGGACAGCAGCTCTGTACCACTACAATCAGTCTTATTTAAGAATCTACCTTAAAATTACTCCACTCCTGTTTCTGAAGAGCTTGGTGAAGCAATTCAGTTTCACTAACATGCCATATGCTTCTTCAATTAGCTTTAGCCTTTTCATCTGCTATGTTGATAGCCTAAAAGATGACTGGAGTCTTTTCTTTGGCCCTCTCTTTAGGGGGAAGGTGAAGGAGACATGTCCTGTTCCTTGTGTGGCAAACTAACCAATACAGCCCAGCAGCCCAGACTTGGAGAATCTTCATTGTGATTGATGGAGCCCATCCACCAATCAGGTAACATTGGGAAGGGGCTTGCCCTGCCCCTGCCTGGGCCAGAGAGAAGGGAGAACCCCAGACCTGGTTGTAGCCTGCTCTTTGCAGGTCCGATGACACTCTGGAGCAGAGCCTCTGGAGGGAATAAAAGGAGCTGTGTGCCCTGCACACAAGAGATGCATCGAGGGATGGAGAAGAGGATGAGCAACAAAGAGCTGGTGTAAGATGGCCAGCAAGCAGAACCAGCACCCCGAAGAGCTCGAGGATGCCTCTTTGCAAGCGGTGAGCAGCTGTGTCCCCAGCTCCACTGTGGAGGTGCGAGGTTTTGGTACACAACTTGGTGCGTGGAGCATGGACCGTAGGAGCCATTCATCTGCAACCCCTGGCGTGAGGACAGGGACCCGGTGCACAGGCTGGTGCATGGAGTCTAGACCCTGGGACCTGCACAAGGCAGCGCAGGCCTACAGCCTCCAGTGAGCGCCTGGGCCCTCAGTGCATGCAACGGTGCCTGAATGCTTGAAACCCTGGGAACAGCTTAAGGCGATTTGGGTCTGCGATCCCTGGCAAGCGGCCAGGGAACTCAGTGCAGGCAGCGCTGCACAGAGCTAGACCGTTGGAGCTGCTTGGGGTAGCTCAGGTCTGCAGCCACCAGCACAAGGCCAGCAGCTCAGTGCAGGCAACCCTCAGTGCATGTGATGATGCCCGGGGCCACCTGCAAGCGGCAACCCAAGGGAGCCAGTGGCCTGGGAGGAGCAACTCGGCCAAGGGGACGAGGACCACCCATCCAGGCCCTGGAATCATGAGTTGTTGGGGAAGGGATTTCCACAGGGGAGGGAAGCTACAGTTGTGGGGCAGTTTATCCCTGGGGAAGCTGAAGCTAATTGGTTGTTGAGGCACCTTACATTTTGTGGGAGAGTGCCTCCTAGTCTGTGACACTGCACCTTATATTTTGTGGACATTTTAACATTGTACATTAGTAGTTTAATAGAGTGTTAAGTTTAAACTCCTTAAGGGACACTGCTGGGACCCCTTCCCTGGTGGTTATATATACTTACCTGTGTATATTTGTGTTCTGACTGCTGTTTTATTGTATGTATATGTGCCCACCTGTAGTTTGTCTATTCTAAATCCACTGTTCATCAACACATTGTTTGGGGCTACCTGGAGGGGTGTAATCTTTCTGTAGCCTTTATCTGTAGGACCTAGTATTATATGATAATTGTATATCTCTTTATATATGTCTATGTATGTGTATATGTAAATTTATTAATAGCAATTCTCTTAATTTTTGTATATATTAATACAAAAATATAGTATATAGTTCACTATCTCTTGTCCAGATCTGACTCTATAGGGAGTAGAGGGATCTGGCCTGAGTATTGCAGATTCCTCTCGCAGTACTCTTGCCTGCTACCCATCCTTTCTATCTGGAGAGGGGAGCACAGTACTTGAGTGTACCCAAGTTGCACTCGTACAGTCCTGCTTTGCCCTGGCAGAGTCTGCAACAAGAGTGTTTTTCCCCCTGCCATGCTAAACACATGGAACAATTTCACTCTCTCACTGCACCATATGCTCTCCCTTATCTCCATATCGTTCTAGCCATTTCTTCAACACAGGTTTTGTTACCAGATTTGCCCGCCGCTTTGGGGTGTGCTCATTTATTAGGGCTAGGGTCTTGGTAATTCTATCTATGTGCTGCTTGTGGTACTTGTGTTTCTGTATGGAGCTGTATCTCTCCCTTCTGCAAGCCCTCACCCCCAGTGGAGCTATCTTGCAGGACTCAGTTCAGTGGAGCTGGGTTCCTCCAGTCCCCAAATCAGTCATACACGCAAACACACACAGATTAATGTGACACGCCTGACCTGGCCGGGTTGATCAGCATGGACAGGCTGACACTCTCATATGCCAAGAATCAGTTCATCAGAGCAACAATAACCACAGTCAGAC
This sequence comes from Crocodylus siamensis, assembly GCF_052110815.1. Classification (NCBI taxonomy): domain Eukaryota; kingdom Metazoa; phylum Chordata; order Crocodylia; family Crocodylidae; genus Crocodylus; species Crocodylus siamensis. Next base: position 215,715,035 of record NC_143397.1, on the reverse strand, counting down.
ACAAGCACACAGTTAAACAGAATACCTCTGAATCCAGCTGGGTGTCCAGATGATACCCTCATGGGCCAGCATTCAGTTCATTAGGGCACGTCTGAGCCAAACTGGGTCAATCAGCCTGTACAAGCTGATCCCCTTATGTGTTTCGAACTCAGCACGTCCCAATCTTTTAGTCTCTTGATGAGCAGACCCCACAGTATTTCTGGGCTACACAGGGATCTTTAGCTTAGGTAAGAGGGGTGTTGCTACAGGGCAAGTGGGGAAAGAGAAGTAAAGAAGGCAAAATATACCCAGTTACCACCAGTTTGACTATAAAAGTTATTTATTGCTAAGTAGATGAAATATATATTGACACTAGTAGTGATAGACATGCAAAGGAAAAACAAACAGTCACAGTATACCCTGGTTTCACTAAGTATTTGGGGAAACTTAGCTGAAGCTTAACTAATACACTTCAAGTTCAGAGATCTATGCTTAGAGAGAGAGAAGAGAAAAGAGAGAGAGCTGGGATCTCACCAGTCCAAGGCACTCGGGCTGCAAAGCTGACAGGTCAAAGTTCTCAGCACGATCCTTGAAGGGAGATGATCTTCCTCCTGCAGCCTCTCCAGAAGAAAGCGAGTGGTGTCAGCACACACACGACTGCTTCTTTTACAGATTTTTATACCCCCAGTTCAGTTTCTTTCAAGCATTCTCAATATTGTAAATCAAATTGTCTTTTCAATTTGACAAGGGGTTATCTGGGTGGAACATCTCAGGAACTTGATTGATACTCAGGAAACACCTACTTGGAGCCAGCTTGACATTCCTATGGATAGCAGATATACTTGATGGGATATCTCCTGGTGTCTTCAAAAACAATAGATTGCAGCATCAGGATTTTTGGATTTTTACTTGCTGTGAACAAGCCTCAGCTTAGCATGACTTTTCCAGATCTTATTATAGACTTTTAACAGACTTAAGGCAATTATTGGAGTGTTCATAACCTGTTGTGGAGAGGACTTCCACCAGTCGTCTCGGGAAAAGTATGACAACACTTGTGGACAGGGCTCCAACGGGCTGGATGCTGTGATGAACCCTGTACCATTGTTCAAATGTTGCCCGTACCCCCTCTGACTCGGTCTATTGCCTCAGCATTCCCTAACCCGGCAACCAAGTTGTAGCCAATTAAGTTTACATAGGCCTCCCATAGTGGGACCGGGGAATGTACGGCCCGGGATGCCCAATAAACTTACATTTGCTTAGAAGTGTGTCGGGGGCGGGGGGGGGGGCCAGGGGGAGGAAAAGTCCTTTGTAAATCCAGATTAGAACTGGTCTGATAAATGCTGAGCTGGGTGTGTGGGTTGATGAGCATTTGGAGCACAGCTTCCCCATCATGCAGTGCTCCCCTGCTTCGCTGATCCCAGAATTCACTGCAGTCTCTGCTTCAGGTTTTCTGTTCTCCATCTCTCATGTAAATGAATGGTCATTTGGTTCCATCTCGGATGCAAATGAGACCTAGGGCAGTTGTTTCACTCTTGTCACTCTTATCTGGAGAGTTTTAGGTGTGTCTCGCACTGCATCTTAATCACTTTCTGTTTAGGTGAGGGGGGGCGATTCTTTGTGAGTCAGACAGTCTGTGTCCTGTGTCAGGGTTCCCCAAGAACATGGAGCTGACAGGTAACAGCTTCCATTGCTGAAGATGATAAAGTCTTCTTCAATTCAGTTACTAATTCAGACAAACACAATGCAAATACAAAAGCCAACTGGAATTTTCATTCAGCCAAGCCCTGTTGTTTTAAATATCTCAGAAGTACTGTGTATATCACTCTCATAGAAAATAATAATGATAGAGGCTCTGATTTGGAGGTTATTTTGCTCTTGTTTTTAAATGAAATTTAAACCAGCCAGTGTCAAGCAGGCTGCTCTAGATAGGGAAGTCGGCATGGGTAAGGGATCTACCCCCCATTATAACCAGTGTTCTAGTTCATTGACATTATCTCTTATCTTGTCTTGTTTATTTAAACAAGATAATTAAGAGGCATTGTCAATGGAATAAAACATTGGCACAGGCAAGTGGTCTCTGCTGCTAGATAAATGCCAAGGCATTTAACACACACTACTGCAATGCAATGTTTATTTCCAGCACGTTTGATGGTGATCCAGTATTGAATTCCCTTGGCCTTACAACTGTTGGACTAGAAACATGGGACAATGCAGGAGGCAGTACAGCACTCAGTTGTATGTATGCATTGTTTGCAGCTGGGCAACTATGGAACAGGGAAGAAATACTCTCTTGTATGGCTCAGGCATACTACAACTAGGATTCTGGGCTCTATTACCAAAAAGATGATGCAAACATTACACATGACAAATTGCAGAGAGTTCAGAGAAAAGCAACAAAAAATATCTGGGGGCATGGATGAACTCGTTTATGGGGAAAGAGTTAAATATAGTTTCAATTACTTAGGGGACAGACATAATGGGAGCAGAACTGTCATATCTAATCTGACCAGTGATGTATCTAATTTTGTGCCCTGTCTCTGACAGTGGCCGACAGCAAAAAATTCAGAAGAGGGCATCCTTACGATGGTTAAATATTGAATAACATGTCTGTGGGGAAAGTTTCCTTCTAAGCCCTAGCAATGATGGCTGCCTTTAAGCCTGAAGTATTCAGGATGGCTCAACATGTCATTCTGTACCCTAACCACTGTAATTAGGGAAGTCCACGTTAGATGTATACTTGGCTAATCATTCTTTGAATAAGTCATTTGGTACAAGAATGTCTTGTAGCACTGTAATACAAATGCAAGAACATATTTGCAGCAGCTCAGTAAAAAGAGGGGAGCTGGAATGGAGGTAGGGGTCAGAGCAATCCCTCGAGTGTGGAGCAGAGGGGAGGGACGATGCTGCTGCAAGAGGTAGTGTCAGGTGTCTCCACCTAAAAATCAGGTAACCCTTCCTCGGCCCTGCAGCTGCTGTCAGGACTTTGGATCTAGGGAAGTATTAACTTTGTAGTTACAAGAGGCAGTGACATGAGGCAGTGTCACCACCTCTTGTAACGAGCCTGAGTGAAGCAGGGACAGGATGCTGAGTCCCCCTGCATCTATTCTGCTGCCCCAGGATTCAAAATCTATTTGTTATGCCCCCATGGGATAGGTGTAAAGGAAGTCCTCGGGGGTATGGGTGGTATAACTTGTGGTACACTTACCACAAAGGTGGACCACCACCAATGCAGACTACTTATTGTGATATGCACTTGTACACAGATGTGCCAGAGACAGCTTAGTACCCTTCACATCACTTTCTGTAGTCAAACAAGGGCATCTCCCAGCTCCAGTCATAATGTGTGGCACTGCTAATCACCTGCAAGAATATCACATAGACCAGTAATGTCCAACCTGCATGTGGACATTACCCTTGCATGTGGGGTGGATATGGCAGGAGGCTGATCTGGTTTATCGGAGGCAGGAGAGGACAGGCCTGGGGGGATGGGGGAACAATCCAACTATGCAGCAGGGAGCTGTTATGGAGTGCAGGGTGGGCACAGCCAGGGCCTGATCTGACCACACAGAAGGAAACCCGATCCAGTGCCCAGGGTGGGTGCAGCTGGGCCCTAATTGGGCCACACACAGCATCCTGGTCACTGATCAGGCCATGTGGTGATGGCGCAGTCAGACCCTGATCAAGCTGCAGGGCAATGGACTGGGTCTGGCCTGGGCTGATCTGACCTTGTGGTAATCCTCTTTTCAGATTTACCTACTTTATTTCTTTTTTCACGTTCTCACAATGACACAGGATCCTAAAGGAACACCCAAATTTACATTACTAGCGAACACCCAACCTGTTCTTTCAGCTCTGCCAGGGGAGCTGAATGTTCAGTGAGCCAAATCTTTAACCAAAGATGGTTTTTGGTGGCATCCTGCTCCAATTAGTATAATTTATTAAACAAAGCTTGAGACAGAAACATGTTTAAAAGCTTAAACCAAAGCATTCTACTTTGTCACATACTTGGGTATGCTGGCAAATCTATGGAACAGTTGTTAATATTGAAAATGAGATGAAAGATGTTCTAAATTTATCTCATCAGCATTTCCATTCAGCATAATAATGGACGTTTGACAGTAACACATTGTTGAGCCAGTGAGAATCATTTCTAAAATGAAATGAGCATATACCTTCTGAAGTCATCACATAGAAACCTGAAAGCTTTCAGAATAGAGCAGATAATGCTCATTCACCTGGGAGCTGTATTTTGACTGCCTTATGGCTCAAATAAAAAATGAACAATTTTCAAATGAATATAAAAATCATACTTAAAAGACTTCAAATGGAAAGTATATATGTATTTTCCAGCATCCATATATAAATTAATATGTACCATCTGGGTTACATCTGGTGATATTAAAGTGTTGTCTCATGAGCAGAATAGGTGTGAGAACCACAAAACAAAGCTGAGCAGTTCTGGCACTTAAATGCAAAGGAGACAACACTCAGATGTAGCCCTGACAGTATATTACCTCTGTCCCACCAGCTTATAACACTGGTGGTGGTTCTGAATCCTTGTTCTCTTCCTTTCCTTACACAAAACCTCTCAAATCCAGAATTTTTGCACTCATGCAGTTATCTCCACCAATTCATCACATTTAAAATCCTCAGCTCAGATCACGATTCTATAATTGCATCATCTTTCTATCTGGGTTCCTCTGATACCAACTCACTCACTACAGACTCCTCCATGAATTAAGCTAAGAGAGTCAATTCACTACTGCTGCTCTGAGTCAATTCAGGCTGCCTGCAAAAGCTTTGCCTTGCTTCCATGCCCACATAAAACCCAAGTTTCTCCTCCTAGCCTTTGTGACCCTACGTGCAATATAGTCTTTACCCCTTTTACTCTATTGATCCCTCCAAATAATTCCACACTGTATATCTAGTCAACCTCTTCATGCCCTTTTCCAGATACCTTCAAACTTGTAACGTCTGTATAGGGAAGCTCTGTTTCTACCTCCTACATCTCCATTCTCTCATGCTAAGACACCTCCTCAAAACACACTTCTTCCTCAATGGGTAGTAACACTAGTCTTCCATATTAAATCTAGAAAATCTTAAAAATCATATAGTATTTGTCTACGGTGTTAGAGGCCCTTATTTTCATCTCCTTCATTTTCCCTCCCTCTACAACCCAAGGTTTGTTGCTGACTTTTCTCATTCTTCTCTTAATTCAGACCATAAACTCTCCAGTCTATCAGTGAAAAGTTTTAAACTGTGCAGGGGAAATAGTGGAAAACCACATCATTTAAGGTAATGTAAAGATTAATCAAAACACTAGAAAACATACTGAATGAGAATGGACATGAGTATCTGACAGGTCATTTCTCCTTCTAATTTTGCATTCTTTAAATAGCAAACTTTCACCCCATGAACAGTTTCCCAGAAACTCCTGAGAATATCTGTTTTCTCATGCAAATACTTGTGAACTGCTAACTTCCACACAGCTGTGTTGCTAACAACATCAAGCTGACGTTGTCTGGCACCTCATCATGCTAAGACATCTCAAGGTATTTTACACAAAATGCACAATGATTTCAGCATACATTCTACAATGCTAAGCCAAAGATGGAAAATAAAAGAAAATTAATTTTCAGTATTCATGTGAGGAGTGAGAAAAAAAAACAGTACCCTGACCCTGACCTCAGCAGCACCTACACTCAGCATAAGAGAGTTGAGAGAGACGGAGGCATGAAATAATTTGAAAAGAAAAATGGCTGAGCAATTGGCAATTTTTAGCATTCCTCAACAGTCAGCCCTGCAGTTTAAAAAAATAAATCACCTGTGATTAGTAAATAATTACAGCTGGCTTAAAAATAAAATCCCTTATGCCAGTCAAGTAACTAGTGGTAGGTGCTCAGGGCATTTATGAGGGGATGCAAGAATGGTGACTGCTACTGGCAGTCTAGCTGCTGCCACCTCCCAGCGTACAGAAACTGCTTATTATGCCTCTGCCTTCTCCCAGCCCCAGAAAATTTCAAACTTATCAACCCAGCTCTCTCCTGAGAATGCATGAATTTTGGGGGTTTCACTGAACAGTTATTTTTTTCCTGCATTAAGCAGGTCCTAATTTTTCTAATTTAGTTCTAAACATTTTGGCCAGCTTTCTAACACACTTGTTTGCAAGCAAAAATTAGTTATTATGACATATTACAAAGAACCTTCCCCCAAACAAAACCCCACCACAGTTTCATTATTTTATCATCTAAAGCATTCAGGGCAGGAAAACTTGCCTTTCAAAGACAATTCAATATGTAACCTTAAAATGAAAAAACAAACACATAAAAAAAGCATCGGCCAACATCACAATAAGAGCACACAGGCATTAGCATCCTATATCTATATACTGTGATTGTAGAGAGATGCCTGGCCTTTGACTTTTAACAGATCAGAGTAAGAATCTGTATGAAGAATCATAAAAGTAGATGTGAAAATAAAAGAAGAAGGGATTAAAATGAGTTAGGAATTAATTTCCCTTCTAATACATATGCAACACTATGTGTGTATTAAAAACAAAATATCTGAATCTGTCCCTTTTCCAGTATTGTTTTTTTTTCCTCACTAAAGTAGACTTACTAATACCAGTATCTCCACTGACAGACTTACATTCAACTTTACCCACAAAGTCTAAGTTTTCCCTGGTCAAAAATCTGAATATGAAAAAAATGTCATCTGATAATGCATTGAGCACTGCCCTAGGTCATAGTCCTGATCCCAAAAATTTTACAGTCTCATGGGAAGGCCTGCAAATTATTTTTGCTTTCAGCGCCATAAGTGCTGAAGTTCTCTATTTTTCATCAGTTTGATTCTTCACTGATTTTAGCAACGTAACAGTGCCATAGCCCTGTCACCAACATTGTCATTATCCAAGTTTCTCAGCACAGTACTTGGAGAGAAAAAGGAAAACACACTGTACTAACAAGATACTATATATTTATTAACATTATAGTGCACAGATCATAATATTCTCAATATGTTTAGCTTCAGGAAGTGTATTTAACTGACGCAAGCTCTAACTGTCAGAGGTACTGGGGACTATAAGCACAGAGAAATGTGACCAGGACCTAGGTCTCCCTATTGCTGCAAGAGTTGTTCCTGTTTTTCAATCAATGACAGTTAATGAAAAATATGTAGAGTCTGGACAGCAAGGACTGCAAATCATCTCCCACAGAAGTGCGGTAACCACTAAGATATAAAGACATGTTGCTTCTGATTCTCTTTCTGCTCCTAGGACTCCTGCATCACTAGCTGCACTGAGTTCCAGCTTCAACACAAGAGTGGAGGATACCTTCAATAGTCCAGTAGCTAGGGCAATCTGTAGGGAAGTTAGAGTTGTGGGTTTGAATCCCCTCAAGCTAAGGAGCATCATTAATCCAGATCTCCTAGTTCCTGGCTGAGTGCTTGAATCTAGGCAAGGGGGGACACAAGCACTACTGCTAATTTAAGGACCTTGCCTCAGAACTAGGATTAGGTATTCTCAATTGCAAGCAAACAGAAGTACCTGAGACAGGTGACTAATCTCTGAAGAGCACAGATGCACGTTTGTGCTTAGTGTGCCTTTGGGGCTGCCTTTGGACTTAAAGGATTGCATTTTTTTTCTCTCCCCTCCATTCTCTGTATAGAGCATCTAAACCGCTACTTCTGTCTATTTTAATTGCTCTTCAGATGTGTCAAATTCAGGGAACCTAGGCACCTAAATTTGGAGCCAAGCACTTAGGTTTAGAGACCTACAGGACCAAACTATATCTAGCCTAAAAATTTTATAATCCAAATAGAAGAGAATTGAAGGCAGTGGAAGGAAGGGTATTATTGTTATGACTATTTTACACAAGAATAATCAAGCCACTGAGCAGCTAAGTGACTTGGACAGAGTTACACAAGGAAGTCTGCTGTAGAACCAGGAGTTGACCCTAAATCTCTGGTGTGCTTGCTAGTCCAATGTCTTTATCACCAAGTTATACTTTTTCTCTACACTGAGTTAAATTGTTACATGCTCTAGACATGCTGCTGCAGTATAAGGCATAATTAAGGTGGGGGGGGAATTTCCCTTAGAAGAACTACTGTACAGGTGTGGGGGTTACAAATTTTGTTTGCCTTTTGAAAACAAGCATTAAAAAAGTCAGCCAGGCAGAATATTTTTCAGCTTTTTTTTTCCTAACCCTAGAGTGGCTGTAAAACCTCAGCAGTTAAAAATGTTTTTTCTGGCTCTGAATCTAATGCATCCATAAAAATTACATTTTAAGTAAAGAAAACATGTTTTGCTCCAGCTCCAGAGTGCCTTTAAGACTCCACATATTTTTTTTAAAAAATGCATTTAGTCCTACACTTTAACAAATCTGCCCAATATGATGACTGAGTTGTTTGTTTAAAACAATCCATATTTTCTAGTCTCTCAGTTGTCAGCCCAAAGCCAGCATTTAAGACCTGTAAAAATGTTGTTGGGATGAAAGTCTGTCATTGTTTTCTCATAAGATTGCTTTTGGGTCATGGTCTCCCACAGTCATTCAGAGTTGGCCCTTGAGTTTCATAAGAAACATGCTCAGAGCTCCCCTGGTTTTAACACAAGCCCACAAGTTTTTACAATGTTCTCAATAGATTTGAGACTGCAGTGCCAACAAGACTGCTGCTGAGCATCAAGGACAGCTCACATTCCCTCCATGCCAGCTCTCACTGAAGTAGTTCCTTTCCTGAGCAAATCTCAACCAGAAAGTGTTCATTAAGCACAACAGAAAGATTGCTGTGCTCTAATCCAGGTCCAAAAGGAATTCCCTCCAGCCACAGGCTACTCACCTGAGAGGTATAACCAGGCAGCTCCATACCATAGGCAGCACTGGCTGAGCTTGTTTGATATAATTTCCATCTATGTAGAATAGGGATGGATAATTCATATTGACCTCAAGGAACATGGTGAAGCACTTCATATATAATTTATCCATTACACACACACCCCCCGCACCACCACAGTATACATCATTTTCCAGTTTCTTGAGGGCTCATGACTGCTTGGACCCCTCCCACAGCTTATCTGGATAATCCTTTCTCGTAGAACTTTTAAGTGTTAGAAACTATACACAGATACCAGCATGAACAGCTGAGCTATGTTTCTGGGCACTCTCAGGCAGGAGAAAGCCCTTTTACCTCATTCTTTATACAAAGTGATCGGTGAATGCTGGAAAGATCATTTGTGATCCCTCTCCAGAGTGCTTGGGCCATTTCTGTACATCACAATGCAATCATGTTGGATGGAAACTGCTCATACGGGAAGATAAAAGGAGTGAAAATAGTTTTACAGGCCTCCTCAGAAATGCAAATACCACTTCTTTTAGGCAGGGGAGCCACCAGAGGCACAGACAGAAGTGCAGCTCCCGGGTGGAGGAATGGCTCCAATTTGGAGCGAATCCGGGGAGAGAAGCTGTGTCTTCCCCTGGCACTGCCCACCCCCAGCCCCCTGCCTTCCCAGCTGTATTGCTGTAGGAGGAGGTTATCCTGAGATTTTTCTCACCCCACTGAAGTGGGGAGGCAGATAGATTGGAGCCCCCTGATGTGAGGGTCTGCAATCCACCCCCTGCACTCCAGTGAGGCTGAGAAAACCCCAGCCCTCTCCCTTTCCCACCTATCCCCAGCCCTCTCCCTCTCCCACCCAGAGACAGCAGGTTGAGCCAGGCCGCTGTTGCAGCCAGAACAGGCAGAAATTAATGAAGCTTATCCACTTACAAGCAGCTTCATTTAAACACTCATACAATGAGGGCTAACTTGTCATGTGATTGGAGGACTCTGCAGCCATGATTTTCTGTTTGGGCACAGCTTTAGAGTATTTTCAAGTGGCTGATTGTGCAACAATAGTCATTTCTGTCTGTACCTTAAGTCAAAATGACCAGCTTTCTCACACCTGTAGCAGAAATAAAAACACAGTCTACCCCCATAATATAAGAAAAGCACAGTAGGACTGTAATGAAATTGGATGAGCATTGAACATTTGTAGTTCATTTCCAAGCAATTTTGGCAAAAGGCCAATAAAGTCCTTGCAAATGTGGTGTGTCTATCAAATATATGACCACCCCACAAGCACCTAAATGTTTCCTTGATGTATGCTTATCTCCTATTCAAGGGTAGCATATTGCAATCCCCCTGTTTAAGAACGAATGCTTGAAATCAGTGAAAAAGGGATTAATATGTGCATATTGCTATGAAAAATCACACTTTTGGGACTACACATTTCTTCTTGAACACAGCTCAGTTTAGTGGTGTAACTAGGGTATGGTGATCAGCACAACTGTCCCAGGCATTGACTTGATGGGGAGATGAAAAAGAACAGCTGCCCCTGGTAGCCAACCATCATGCTAGAGGCAAAGTGGCAACTGCAAGACAAGTTGATACCATCCACCCAGCCATGTTGTTATGCTGCTAGTTCAATGCTTAGGACATCTGATGAAACAGCTCTGAATCTAAGGGCTTGGGAATTTTGTGGCTAGACCAGGATCAAAGGTAGAAAAAAGCATCTCTGAAAACCAATGTCATTCTTCTGCATGAGGTTAAATGATTCTTTCTCAGGAAGACACCATTTCCTCTCTGCTTGAGCCTGGGAAGGAGGGAAATGCAGACAATGGGCTCACACAAGGAATAGAAACACTGCCCTCAAGCAGAACGTTTTTATTTTATTCCAGAAGTTTCCTTTTCATAGCTGCTTGCTGCCATACCCTGGTCTTCTGTCTGACTGTCCTACCTGTTTCCTTCTCTCGTCTGTATCTGCAGATATACCATTTATTTTCTTGTTTGCTGGATCTTTCCCCTGTATTTCCTCAGTGAAACGTGTTTATGCTTTAACTTTGGAACTGCAAATTCTACTCTTGGTTCTTTTCTACTTTTATGTGATCAAGACAGTATCTATTATAGGGTTTCTTTAGTTAAACACAATAAGGGAAATATAATTCCCCAGTCAAAGGTGAAGTTAAGCATCATGGTCTTAAGTTTAAATAATGCACAGAACCTGTAACAGTATTTAGGAAAATTAGGACTGCAGCAGTTTTTTTGACTAAGTTCACTATGGAAGCATTTACACAAGGGAATGCTTGAAATACTATAAATGGCCAGAACAAAGTGCATAGTTTATTTAACCCAAGAAAGTTCAGATCAGATGCAACATCTGGTTTTCATTGAAATCCTCCTTTAAAAAAAATCCAGCTGGGTTGATAGAGATTCTAGGAAGGCAGGTGGCAGGCATATTATTGTCAGTTTATGTTTGAAAGGGGATCAAAATAAGAATATCCTATGAACTCATGGCTAGGGATATGCATGGAGAGCATGCTGATAACAAGTCTTGTGGACTAATTCTATAGGTTGGATAAAGATTAATATTGCTTGTAAAAGTTGAATGTGGAGAGAATTATGTTGTTTCTTTTGAGGAAACAATTGATTTTTTGTTGTTGAGAATATTGTGGAATTGATTGGGTTGGATTGATAGGCTGCACTAGTTCCAAAATTTAGACCCATGGGCTGGTAACTTGGGCCCATATTACATACACATGCAGAAATAATATTACACTTGCTGAGGTCCCACTTCCTCAGTATTATCATGTAGTTGGTTTTCTGCTTCTCCAGAGATAAAATATACTGTCATTCCTGTTAGGCACGTCCCACAGCAACCTGTTGGAGCCAAGAAGAATGTTACAAGTCATGTGTCTTTAACTCATATCCCTGGTTTGAATTTTTATTCAAAGGCTTAACTGCATCTTGAAGACTTCCCAACACTGCCACTTCAAACCAACGGACTTTGGAAGCGTTTCTCATGTTGCTATTGCCCACCTTTGTTATCAGTGACATACCCTGCTCATCAACAGACCCCCAAGAGACTTCATCTCTCCCATTTGACAGGGTGGTTGGCCTCCATATCCCTACTCCAAGATCTTTTAATTCCTCCTACAGTACATTTAATAATGAACACCAGGTGATCTGGGTGCCATTCATCCCTCTCCCTTTTAATTCCATCCCAACTCATAAGAAATGTGGCGCTCCAAAGAGAGAAAACAAGTGTGCCCACTACTGCACAAGTTGATCCAGACCATGTGAACCAGACTGCTCACTCACATCAGATTGCTCACTTATTTCAGTATCATAATGGCCAGTGTCAAAGGAGAGTAGCAGCCATTTTTCAGACTCAATGGCAACCACTTCATTCTATAGCTAGATCTTTATGACAGTCAATCAATATCCTAATGCCATGAAGCTGTTTTAGAAAGCAGCGGGTTTCTATTTCTCTGTTACTGGAAATCTAACTAAAAATTGTGGTTCTGGGGATCCCAACTAGTTCTGGTACAGGAGGGTGATTGTGACATGCTCCAGCCCCAGTGCAGTCCGGGTTTGTTTCTGAGACACACACCTGGGGTACTTCCACACCTTTGGGATGCCTTTCCACTCCAAAACCCTCTATGCTGTCTGGTGCTTGACTGCTGAGAGCCAGTTGAGTTGCACCAGGGGCCATCTCCTTGGCCTGTGGTGCCTCAGCCCTCCCGGTCTCACTCAGGCTTTGCCAGCTCTTAGTGGAGGGATTCTCCCAGCTAGAAGCATCTGAGTGCTTGTCCAGTCATGCACTCAGGAAAGATGGGCCTCCTTTCCACAGAAAGGGCAAGCCTGTATGATCAAATACTCTAGAATCGCAGTTAATGTTGACACTTATAAAAAACAAGAACCAGTATAAGAAGTCAGTAACCGCAGGCTGAAATATGACAGAGATAAGAGTAAACAAACAAAACTATCAGAACAACAACCTGTTCTTACCCTGCACCTTAAAATCCAAGGGTGCAGGCCGTAGCCACCTTCAGCAGTTGAAAAAACACCTTCTCCCTCTGATCTTATTGCTAGAGCATCCTAGCAATAAGCAATTTTTGCTTTCATCTTTTTTTATTTAGCCTGTTTTACAGGCTAAGGGATTCCATTTTCTCCTGTACCCAAAAGGCACTTTTACATATGCTCTGGGGGTGGCGGGGCGGTGCTTTAATTAGAGAAGCTCCAAGAGCTGCTCTAATTAAAGTGCCACTGTATCTCATGTATCAGTATCCCTGCACTTAAAAATGGTGGTGGGGGAGCTTGAACTAAAGCTTGTTCAATGAGCTTTAGTTCAAGCACCCCCACCACCATTTTTAAGCACAGGGACGCTGATGCACAAGACACAGGGGGCTGCTGGAGCACAGAAATTGGAATTCCAGCACATGCAAGCACCCTTGCTGCTCATGTATAGGCACCCAAAGAGACTAAAAACAAAGTCGTGCTCCCAAAGCAGACTTAAATACAGTTGTCCCTGTGCCTATGCACATGCATTACCTGTGGGATGCTAGGGGAGTTCACATCATGCAGTAACTTCCTGCCCTCCAAAGATGCATGTTTTTCAAACTACTAAGGTTTTCCTGATCTTATTATGACCAGGAGAATATGTGCAACTTTTCAGACACAGAGATTTGCTAATCCAATATACCTGTCTCTCTCTAATTTCCCCTCCGTGGTAAATGTTCTCCCTGTTTCAAGGTGTGACTTCATGTTAGAGTTTTTTCTTTTAAAATGTAAATTAGTCATTGTCTGGGAGTCATTGTGTGAGCAAACACACCCATGTCATATGCTGATTACACAAAGCTCTTGGATCAGAGGTGATATCTTTTATTAGACCAACTGAATAGTAGCAAAAGAAATCTTTATTTGCAAGCTTTTGTGCACATATACCTTCTTCAGGCTGAGGAGAATTCAAAGATTGTAAAAGTCCTCCTAGGTAGAAATTGCTTTTCAGCTTTTCCTGAGGTGCCAAAGAAACTCATTGTTTATCATTTGAAAGTCATTATCATGTCATGCAATTACTGCCTTATTATAACATATAAGAAATGCATTTTATACAAAATACCAAAGCCTCTGCTTTGGCGGTACGGGGGCTTTGGAGTGAGAGGAGGACTTCTTTTTGAGTATTCTCCCACTGGTGCTAGGCTGAGGAGGAGCAAGGGCAAGGCAGGGGTGCCTGCAGAGATGCATCAACATCCCCATGGTGCTCATGCGTTTTGGTCCCTTGCCCTGGCTGGTTTTGGCTCAGCAGTGCAGGCAGATAGCATACATGGGATCATCTGCCAGCTCAAAATAATCCCGGACCACATTACCCACTTGCTTCTGGGGTGTGGGTGCATGTGTGGATGCTGCTGCACGTTCCCCCTCCTCAGCAGGCAGAGGCAGAGCAACAGAAGGAGCAGACTCAAGGGAGCTGCTTGCCTCTACAACCTCTACCTCCGCTTCCTCCGAAGTGCCTTCTGGGGAAGGAGACCTGGCTCTAGGGGAAACTTGAGGGGTGTGGAGCACAAACTCAGATGATTCCCTCTCTTTCCCCAGAATTTCCCTTCCTAGGGCACTGAGATCCAGCTCCACCTCTTCCTCTGGCACTGGAAGGCTCAGGCTGGGAAGTGAAATGGGGGTGGAAGAGATTGTCATGCTGGTGCTGCTGCTTGTTGTCATGGTGGTGATGGAGGTGATTATGGCTGGTGCTCTTGGAGGGGATGCAGACTCAGGCACAGGCAGAGGCACTGGCACTGCTCCCCTTTCCTTGCTGCCTGCACTAGTGAAAGCCTCATGCCTGCTTGTTGCAGAAAAGAGGCTGCATCTCAGCTTGGTGGGGGGGAGGGAACTTTTCAGCATGTTTCATAGAGTTTTGTCTTCATAAAAATATATAAATGTATATATGCGTCTTCCTATATACATTTTATATTATAATATGCAATATAATTATGAAATTGAAAAGAACCCATCAATGAATATAATAATAAAATAAAAGGGTATAGAAAGAAAGCATAAGGTATTGAGAAATCCCACCTGCCAGGCTAGCAAGTAGGAAATCAATGGTAGTAGCCTTTGTTGTCTAATGCTACTGAGCTTCTGCAAGATAGCTAGCTCAGTAACTGAACCCAAGGCAGAAAGCAGGCCAGTTCAAACAATGCTGCCTTTTATGCTGTTTTCCCATCCTTCCCCCAGAGCACTGGGATTGGGAGGGACCTCAGGGAAGGATGACAGTCGCTGGCCAGATACACAGTCAATATCAGAGCAGTCCTTCCCCCCTCTTCCTCCTCCCTCTCCTTACTTTCTGTTTCCCTGCAGGCAAGCCCAGCTTCAGCTTCGAAATGCAAAAAGTTCGTTTCAAGGCTGTTTCAAAGCCCTTCATTTCATTCAATTTCACTGTTTTGAGCTTCAAATGAGTCGAAACGAAACAGCCAGTAAAATTTTGCACAGCTCTGTTGCAGACCCTTTGTCCTCACTAGCTAACTAGCTACACTATACCTTCTTTACAATGCTTGAATCTAGAGCATGAAGAGTACTTAAGACAGCACAAGCCAATGCTAAATTATCTGGCCTTGCTTTGGTTGTAACCAGTACCTCTGGCCCAGTATGACCCATATGTACATTTTGAGTAGGTGTAATTTAAGATGCTTGTTCCTAGACTGTGTGGACCCCAATAGAAACAACTTGCTTTTAGTTTGGATGTAGATATTTCCCAGAGACCAGAGGTATCAGCTCTGCCCATCATTGATGGTGATCAGTTTGTGTCAGGTGAGCATAGCTTAGACAGTGAGCATTTGAACTGGCTGTGAGCACCCTATCATGCAAGTTCACCCTTCATGAGCTGGTGTGGGAGGGGGACACACCCAGCTATAGATTCATTGCTCCTCTTTCTCTTTTTTAAATAAAGGATTATCCTTCATGAGTTAACTGAGTGAAGACAATATTTCCCAAGTCAAATGGTTTGGAAAGACTTGGTTTAAAATTTCTAAAGTGAGAAGATAAGATATTTACTGGATCCAAACTTGTTGGCAAAGACAGAAAGAGTGGAAGGTCAGAACAACTCCACATTCTTAGGCCCTTGCACAAGGAGGCATAGGCAAAGTACATGGCCTAAACATACAGTCTTATTTCAAAACTTCACTATCACTGGTGCATATAGCGCTGACACTGAAAAATGCTCATAAAATCATAGAATCATAGAAGTAGGGTCGGAAGGGACCTTGTAGATCTTCAAGTCCGACCCCCTGCCTGGGCAGGAGGAAAAACTGGGCTCAAATGATTCCAGCTACGTAGCCATCAAGCCTCCTCTTAAAAACCCCCAGGGTAGGAGTTAGCACCACTTCCCTTGGAAGTTGGTTCCAGCTCCTATCCGTCCTAACTGTGAAGTAGTTCTTATGGATGTCTAATCTAAACCTACTCTCCAACAACTTGTGGCTGTTATTCCTTGTTCTGCCAGGGCGGCTAGGGGAAACAAGGTCTCTCCCAAACCCTTCTGGTCCCCTCTAGTGAGTTTATAGATGGTCACCAGGTCCCTGTCAAAGTGGAATAGCTTGTACTATGAGCTGACATCCAGAATGTACATAGTTTCCCAACTGACAGTTAAAAAACCCCACTTGATTGGGTGATTCATGTACTAACTGTTAGTAACACTTATCTTTAGCAGAACTAGGTCAAATTTTAAAAAATGGCCTTTTTATATACGTGCTTCAATTTCTTTATACAATGGAGGTAATACTTACCAATGTCAAAGCCAATTATTAATTCCAAACTATTAATTCCAATTTAATTGTCTGTACATAAGAATATAAGTGCCATACTGGGGCAGACCAATATATCAATATCTAGTGTAATACTCCGTCTCCGGCAGCAGCAGAAGTGGGAAAGCACTGAACTGCGTATATCTAGAGTGACTTATCCTCGGTTCATTACTCTCTCTGGTATCCAACATTACTGGTCTAGAGGTCCCAGAGGAAACATCTGCAATATTCTGTTCAACAGCTATTAATAGTTTGATCATCTATGAAGGTAATTTTGAGATTCTAAGACGTATAGGCTTACCAAAAGTAAGCTGAATCTGAGAGGTCCTGCATACTTAGATGATTTTCAAGGGTAGCAAAAAAAAACAGGGCAAAGAGAAGTTACATTTTTATAGCCATTTTTGTGACTTTGCCTGAGATCACAAATCTCAGTGACAGAAGAAAAAAACTCAGGCTTCCCAATTCCCATCCCACTTTTCTAATAAAAAGTGATTAAGTTTATTATTACATTAAATTTTAATTCCCATGTGAACCTAAAGAGATATAGTACTAATCTGAATTATTTTTGCCTCCTGTCAGTTAAAAAAACTGAAGTCTCAGGATAGTCTGACTCACCTTCATTTAGAAAAGAAAATTCTCTTTCATTCAACACATGCCTATCTCTTTCAAATTGTGGCTCTATTCTGTAAACTGGTTGTCAAAAATGGCATCTCCTTACTCAAAAACTTAATTCCCAATGTGTATTTATACCTGATGAATTCAGTGACAAAAATAAATTTGTATAACTTTTTTTCTGTTAGCATTGACAAAGCTATGAGAGAATGAATTGGATTCCCTTCTTGCTCACTCATTAGCAAAAGAACCCAGGTCCAAGTTCTGTCCCAACTACACCTCTGCAAACTCAGAGAAAATTGATTTGTGTGGATTTAACTGACAACAGAATTTGACCTAATGAAGTTTTAATGGTAAAGTTGGATGAGTCAGAAAACATATCGCTTGACTTCAAAATCCCGGTTGCATCTAAAAGTCAAGCAGTCAGGAAAATAGCATCTTTTCAGTTCTGAAGTGAGAAATTTTAATTAAAGCCACTGTGACATAGTAAACATGAAACCCCACAACGACATGTTTTTTAAAAGCCATTCTTCAGAGTAGAGCCATATTTGAAATTCTACTTCTTGTTGGCCTTCCTACGCTCATCCACTTTCTTAACAGGAATAACTAAAATGTGTCTGAATTCAGGACCAAACCCATACTGATTAGATTTCCTCTTATTAAACACAACTTGTCCACATAAAAGTCCTCCACTGATACAGAAATAATAGTAAGAAAGGATGTTACTCCTGTATAATCAGATCAATATTATAACAACAAGACCCAAAAAACTATTGCAAGAAAGTCCCTTGGATCAATATATAAACAAAAAGTTGACAGAAGCCCTCGGTCTATAATATGCAGAGATCTGGGCTGGATCAACTGAACATTTAAGGTCTCAAAAAAGTCCCAAGAATGTAACATCAGGGAAATACTAATAACTTCAGTGGAAGACAGCAAGATGCACTGGTTACCTAGAATTGCAGAAGTGGATGGCTATTCTACAATATATAGCAATAATATTTCTGACAATGTATGCTAGGGGTGAAAAAGGAGAAAGGAGTTTCTGCCATGTAAGAATATCTAGGAGCCTGCTCATTTAGGTTTTTTGGTATTCATTAATTACACCTTTCATAAAGAAATATCTATACAGAGTATAAGGTCTCCATGTCTGAGGGAGCCCCCACCCATGGCATTCGTCTACATCTGAAATCAGCAGAGGTGCCTCAGGTGAAGCCCCCTTAAAAAAAAAAGAGATGTGGAGCTTGTACTGGCATTCTTTGTGAAAGCCTTTTTAACTACAGAAGTTGCTCTGTAGCCCTACTCGTCCTCCACACCCTGAGTCTTTTGACCTTCCAGGCATGCTACAAAGTCCTTCTGGCAGAGGAGATAGGGCAGGATGGAGATAGTGGGCAGTAAGCGGGGTTTATCATTTACTAAGAGGTACTGTGTGCGACAGGATGTTCATTAATGAATGTGCTAGCTAGTGGTCATTTAGCTGTGAAGGGAGTTGATGTTTTGTAATATTGCGTCTGGAGCAGGACTTAAACTCAAGCCCCCAGAGCTCTAACAAGACACTTCTGCATTGCCACCAGGCCCTGTCAATGGTACAAATTTAATTGGATGAAGTTTAGTGGTAATCACCTGATGTATATTTAATTTTCTCCAGGATATTAGTAATATTTATTGGCTAATAAATGATGAAATCACTAGCATCTTTACCTTCATTTATATAAAATATACCTGTTTTATTAGCCAGATCCAATCTTTGCCACAGGAGTAGCCCATGTATTTTCAAAGCTTTGCATGAGGTTTTAGCCACTCAGCTCTCATTAAAGTCAATGATAATTGAGCTAAAGTCCTGAACTGTCCTTTGAAAACCTTCTTTTAACTGCCCTCTTACCTATTGCTCTCAGAGAGACAATCCCGTGATCATCTTTTTCTCCCAGATGTACTGTGTTAAACTCGTCTACTAAACATAGCTTTTATTACATAACCCAGTCTTTCCAAGCATTACTAATGCAGTAGAATATATTTTGTCTAGCTGTATAGTAGAGCAAGAGGAATATACCAGAAAGGTTTGTTTATGACCATTGAACTTTTACCTTTTCTGACTCCGCTCTTTTAAAAACCTTGCATTTGCCTAAAAGCCATTTCATTTTGTTCTAATGTGTAAGACTAACACTATTTAACTGACATTTCTTACCATTTTCAATATAAATGATCAGCTCCTGAGTTAAGCAAACTCTGAAGTCAAATAACCAAAGTTATAATTAATTAATAAATTTGTCCCTAGAATTTATTACAATCCATAGACAGTTATTTCTTCAAGAATGGGAAAGTTGCATATTATTATGCACATAATTATGTTATTTTGACTTCACACTTGAATATTTCTTTTCTCCAATTCTGCCCTCTCTGTGAGCCATGTTCACCTCTTCTCCCACAACACTTTTCAGAGCTAGAGTAGACTACAACAGGCCTCATGTTGCTTAATGGCAATAAAGTGCTTGCTTGACCAAAGTTTGGGTAAAAGAAGCAGCAAAAATAATGAACAAGTGAGAATGCCAGAACTGAGATTCATTTTATAAAGTGTGAGTACTTATGCAATCAAAAGAAGTAAGCTAAAGGTCGCTTAGTGTATATTTAGTAGTTTTATGTCCATCAGATCTGGTCTAGGCCCTAGGGCAAGATACAGCTTACACAGGAATAAAAATAGATATATGAATTAAAGTAGAACCTATTAAGAACATTAAAAAAGCCTCACCCAATTTAGTAAGCTTTTATGATATTGAGCCTGGCTATAGAGTTATAAAAATGTGTTCATGTTAAATTCTATGCATTTCAACCTTGACCTATGGTTCTTGCTGAATAGCCCATCTGCAGACGAACAAACATAAGTGCTTTTAAAAAACTTAATTTGAATCCCAGGTGAGAAGCACTCCAAGAGTTTGGTCACCTGCTAGTGGAGGCTTTTTAAGAACTTGCTCTGATCTGCATCACTCGTCAAAAGCAATAGCAGCCAAATTCCCACTTTGCTTGTCTTGAAGGGTTTAGGAAATAAGGATTCAGCCCTCAATGCCAAACATTTGGCCATTTAAACTTAAATAAAAATTCCAAGTAACACAATAGATTAAGTACAGCCCCATCTAATCAAACTCTTTCCATCTTTCTCTCCATTGTCAGTAAGGGTGACATTTAACCTCCCTCCAATTGTTTCTATGGCCCAAATGCTAAAAGATAGGTAATACTGCACATATGAATTAGAGCAGAAGTATGGTAGTGAAAAAGTCAGCAAAATCACTGGCTTCTTATAAAGAACCTAGCAGGTTTTCGTTTAAACTATAGGCTCTTTTTCCTAGTTGAATGGGCTGCTAGACAGCAAAAGGTGAAAAGGCTTTCAAGTAATTTGAACAAAGAAAGCAAGTTTGTATCTATTTCTAAAATGCACATACTATTCCCAGTATTTAAATACTTAATCACTAGAAACTATAACAAGAGCATGCTAATTGTGGTTCACACTACATGCTGAAAAGCACTAAATTACAATGCAATATCCCATCACCTTAATTTTCTATGATTACTATTCTGCCATGTATTTTCTCTAAGGATTAAGTAAAAGACAATTACTACAACCTGCTCCAAATTCTTCTTAAACTAAGTAGAGATTTAAGTGTTGGTTAGGTAATATCAGTTTGTAAGTAGGACAAGAGGCTTGTGTATACTAGGGTCAGAAAAAGGAGAAAGAGCTGAATGAGATATTTTAACACTTGCATATGCAAAGGTTTGAATTGCTTAATATATTACCAGTTACCACTAATAGTGAACTCCAGTCCCAAAAGAGAAAACAACTGCTAAATATCATTTTTCTATCATTATCTCTCTTGTTTCTCAAAGTTCTTAAGCTAAAGAACCAATGCCACACGAGCTCTAGTGCATGAAATGCCAGATTGTCCTGAACAATATCCTCTTTCACAAATTAAAATTCTATCAAATTTACTGCATACTAAAAAAGTGTTAATATTTGTACTAAATAGGTCATTGCTAGTACCCCAGGAGAAGGAATTATCTGTTTTATTGCTATTTTGCCTTCACAGCTGCAGTTGCATAACAACAATCCAGAGTGTGAGTAACAATTTCCGATTGTTACTCTTTCCCTGATGGTTTTGATTCAGAGTATTTGCTAATGTATGTCCCAAGCCTTGCTGCTGTTCTTATTTTCGATACAGCACCTTTAAAAGAATAAGGCTCCATGACAGATGCTCTTTCCTGTAGATAATTCTTCCTACCAGCTTACTCATCAGGCTTCTAGTTAAGACTAATTTTAGGTACATTATTGACAGGCACAATAAGTGTATTAAAAGCTATGACTCTGAAACTTAATTTTTTACCTTTAAGTGACTGAAACTTATTTTCAAATTTAACAAAATTAAGAGCAGACATGATTTGGGAATGACTTCAGTTTTATCTGCATATGTTTCAGCATCTGGGCAGAATAAGGGAGGAAGAATGGCCAAGGATTTCCTATGAGAACATAAGCAAATCAGTTCGAAGACACTTCTACACTTCTAAGGATCTCAACCTTACTATCTTTACAGAGTAACTAAAACTTTCCTGCCTTGTGGGGTTGTTATGATACTTAGTCTATGAAATATTGTGTGGTGGTCAGACAGTAAGGCAAGGAGAGGGCTGGAGAAGTACCTTTTTAAGGTAGAGCCATGTACTGCCATTTGTTTTTTTTGCATCTCCCATTAAAAGTAATGTGTACATATGAAACAAAGATAGACTAAATCTCAATTATCTTTCTGGCTAAGCCTTCCTTAAAAATCCAAAATGGGAATTCCCTTTAAGAACAGACCCTGTATGCTCAGGCCACAGTGGTGCTCCCTTCCTTCTCTTTGCAGTCCTCAGCTAGGGTCAGACATTACACATAAACTGGTATAAGTGATCAGAAACTGGTTTAAACCTGGTTGAATGTAGTAATCAGACTTAACTGATTTGGGTCAAACTGGTTTATGCAATATCTGTCTCAGACCAGGGTCCTGGTTTAAGATAAACCAGACACCTCAAGCATCCTAGCATGTTCTCTGGACTGGGCAGCGCTCTCTGCTCCAGCCGCAAGGCTGACCACTCCCCTCTGCTCTCTAGCAGAGCAGGGACCGGCCCTAGCAGAGGCACTGGCTGGCATGGCCCCATTAAGGCAAAGTGGGCAGGGAGGGGTTTAATTCTTTCCTCCTTCGCCATTGCAGCCATGGTCAGCCTGTCTGCTGGGGGGCAGAGAGGAGGGGGCTGCAGTGGTAGCCCGTTGAGCTCACAGAGCCCAGCTGCAGGGAAGGGATGGAGAGAGGAATGAAGCCTAGTCCCTGCCCTCTTTACCTTAATGGGGGCATGCTGGGTTGGTTGTCCCACAGGGTGGGAAGTGGGGCTCTGTTTCATGCTTGGAGGGACTCCTCCTCCTCCCAGGGTGGGGAGGGGGACTCACTGAGGCACTGGATGGGGAATATTTCTCCTCCATTTCCCCCCTGCTGCCCCAAAGCTGGGAGGTGGTGGGGGGGGGGGCTCTATGCGATGCTGCCTGGCCCCAGAGCAGAGGCAGGGGAGGCTCTGTTCCATTCTGGGGGGGAATTCTTCTCCCCTCCTTCTTCCCCTCCCCCAGAGGGGCAATGGGAACATAGAAGCTCAGCTGGGCAGGGTGTCAGTGTGATGAAGAGTTGGGGGCGTAGGGACCTCCACACATTCTCCACATGGCATGCAGCCCCCGCTGCCTGGCAGCAGCAGCAGGTAGGGAGGTCAGGGTGCTCATGCCCAGAGCAGGCATGGCTCCAGACAGCACTGCATGAAGGGGAGGGAGTGGAGCCTGCCTTATCCCTGTGACTCTGCTCCCTGAGCCTGAGCCTGCAGTGGGGGAAGCCCTGCACTAGAGCCAGTTGCTTCCCCTGCCCCACTGTGCAGGTCCTGCACTCTGCCAGGAGTGGAGGGAGCCCTGCCCTGCTTCCCCACAGAGTCCAGCACAGGAGGTCCCCTCTGTGAGTGCAGAGCTGCAGGCATGGACCAGAGCCACAGCAGAGGCAACCAGCACTGTGTTGGAGGTGAGGAACACAGCCCCATGCAGCCTGCTCAGCCACTTCTATCCCTGCAGCTCTGCACTCACAGAGGGGAAGCCCCATACTGGACTCTGTGGGGAAGCAGGGATCAAGGCTCCCTCCACACCCAGAAAAGCCCAGGACCTGCACAGCAAGCAGCAGGAGAAGCAGCTGGCTCTAGTGTGGGGCTTCCCCTGCTCCAGGCTTAGGCTCAGGGAGCAGAGCCGGGGGCAGGTAAGGTACACTCCACTCCTTCCCCCAATGTACCGCTGGCCAGAGCCACACCTGCGCTGGGCACGAACACCCTCATATAGCCACCTGCTGATGCTGCCAGGCAGCAAGGACTGCATGCCATGGGGGGAATCTGTGGGGGTTCCTACATGCCCCACCCTCACTCACACCCCACACACTCACACCCTGCCCAGGTGAGCACTGTACTCCTGCTGGCCCTCTGGGAGGAGGAGTAGGAGGGGGAACAGTTTCCCCCAGCATGGAACAGAGCCTCCCCTGTTCTGGCAGGGAGGAGTGGGGAGAAGACTCCCACTCTGGGGCTGGGCAGCATCCCATAGAGCCTCCCCTCCCTTCCCCATCCCACAGTGATGGGGAAGAAGCAGGCGAAAAGTCCCCCCCAGGACCAGGCAGCCTCAAAGTCCCCCTTAGCACCCCACCACAAGGGGGAAGGAGGATGGAGAAGAGCCCCCCCAGCACCAAACAGGGCCCCCCTCCCAGCCCCACCATGGTGGGAGGGAGGGAGGAAGGGGAAGAGTTCTCCTCTGGGGCTGGGTAGTCCTGTGTGGCCAGATTGCTCCTGGCTGACAGGCAGCCCTGCCAGGTTCTGTCCACACCCCCACTCCTCAGCTCAGCTTCCCTGTGGAAGGGAGGGCGCTCCAGTGCCCCCAGGATTCTGGACTGAGCCACTGTAGGCATAGTCCAAATGTCTATCCACTTGCAAACTGGTTAACTCTCTGCAGGTTAGACTAACCTGCAAAGAGTGAATCAGTTTAGGTTCAGGCTTTTTGAATGTCTGTCCCTAGCCCTGAGGTATAAGTAGGGCATGGGTATGCCAGGGCTGAGTTGCAGGCAAGCTGAATTTCCTTACAAAACCATTAAAGAGTCCTCTGTGCTGCTTGTACAGTCTCACCCCCTCAGGCTTCATGGCTCAGTACAGACGGTTAAAAAGCCTCAGGCTGAATTGATTCAGTTTTTGCAGGTTAGTCCAAGCTGCATAGATTAAATTGAAACAAAAGTAAACAGACATTTACCTTTGATTTAGGAAATGCGGCCACATGCCTGCAGTAGCTCAGGCCAGAAGCCGGGGGTGCTAGGGCACGGCTCTCTGGCATGTAGCCATAATGGGCTGTATGTTTGCTTTCTGTTCCTGCTGCCCAAAATCACAGCAATCCTGCAGTCCAAAATCATAACAACAGGACTCTGTAGGGTTGCTTATCACTTCCTCTTCTTGTTTCCAGGTACCTCTGGGATTTGTAGTCCACAGTTGCAGCCAGCAGTAAGTATGAGCAGGGGATGGAAGGGGAGTTTAACTCCCCTCCTTGGTCCCAGACCCCAGCCAGGGTTTGCCAGGGGGGATGCAGGGTTAGGGTTAGGGGCCAGCCCTGCTCTCTGGAGCAGACAGCACAGACAGCTGCAAAACATGCTGGAATGTTGGGGGGCTGTGATTTAACTTGAACTAGGAAGGGGTCTGGGACAGGTTTCATAAACTAGTTTGACCCAAATCAGTTAATTCTGATAGTACATTTAACCAGGTATCGTAAACCAATTTCAGCCATTTTGGTTTATGTGCATTGACTTTCTGTTCTGTTACAGGTTGAAACCAGTTTCTAATCACTTAAACTGGTTTACGTGTAACTTCTGTCCCTAGCCCTTGCATGTGATGAAGATGGTAGTTGTGGGTGGTCTTTGCCTAGGCAACCCTTAATTTGTTTCCCATTTTCAACCCTGAAGAAGTAGGAAGTTATTATGTTCCTGCCGCTGGACCCAACAACAGGAACAATTAACTCCTAACTGGATGGTAAAGGAATAGGTTTTTTTCTCCACCTTTGGACTGTAGCCAGGGGCACCTTTGAGAGCCTTTTATCTACCACCCTTGCCCCTTTTGGTCAGGAACAACAGCCAGATCAGGACTTTCTCCTAAGCATGTTCTTATGACATGGTCTACAACACACTATGAACAGGAACAAATTCTTCAGAGTTTAAGGGTTATCTTGATCATGCTTGAAAATTACTTGACCAAGTCAGCCTGCAACTAATCCTTTTTATATAAGGTACAAGTCAAATAGATTCAGCAGGAGATATAAATCAGGCTTTGTGAATGATTATCATTAAGTGGCTTTAAAACAACTGGATTTCTAATGTGTTTACAAATTGCAAGAGAACATATTGCAGAATAAAACTGCAGTACTGGAGCTTGACATTCAGTACAGCATTTCATTACTACCCTTGTTTTTTATTAGCACACCAAGCAATTCGTACAACCCTATGGTACCTTTAGTAATGTATACCCTAAGCAATTGCCAAATGTTATTCAGTGCTGCTAATGTGTTCCAGTTCTAATGAATAATTTTTTGTTAAGAATGTGGCAAACTGCTATTTATTCACAAGATGTCCAACCAACAATAATGCATGGGTTTTATTATCAAGGTATGAACGCAATAATTTGAGAACAATGATCAATAATGGAATTTGCTAGCATAAAGGAGCAATGATGACATACAGATTGCTAGAGAATGACGTGCACTTAGGCTGCCTCCTCCCCAAAATGAAAAGCTTAATTTAGAATATTCCTCTTTATGAACCTGTTTTTTCTTTACCCTGAGCTATTGCTTATGAAAACTAAATATCCACTTAATGATTTCAACAGATGAGTTTCTACACATTCATTTATGCAGAATGCACCAAGATTAAGCAATGAAGTTGAAATAACAATGTAAGTGATAAGAATGTTAAAAGACAAAGGCAAAAGAAAGAATTTGCAATTGTGCTTAAGTCTCTTTAATGGAGCAGACATACCATTTGTGTAACAAAAATATTATAAGGCATGCACTATAAATCAGAAAAAATAAGGAAAATTTGTACATCATGTATGAAGTAGATATTTGCAGTAATTCAGGATTATTCTAAAACCAAAACATGAAGAGCTACATTTTCAGCTAAGTCTCTACCTACGTCCTTATATATGCATTCAAAATGGCATCCATGTTTGGAAGATGAAGATACCCATGTAGGGCTCTTACTATTTGTAACACTTAGGAGCACTGGCCTATACACAGACTAGCATGGGACTTTTTCTCCCTGAAAACTGGGGGAATTCCTTGAAGGGGAATTTTGCACAAGCATATTTGCACAAATGTAAGTGCCACACTATTTTTAGCATGATTCAGCAAGTGATTTAACAAAGAGACTTGCTGAAAGCAGGAAGGGACAAACCTCTAAGTACTGCAGCCGGGTCTGGTTAGGGAGTCACTCGTACTTGCTTTTGTGTAACCTGAGTTTTGTTGTTTGAACAATAAATTGGATCCTTGAGACAAACAAATGAAATGGACTTGGGCACAGCATTACTGTGAAGACATGAGAGCTGCCCATAACATTTTTTATGAATATTGAGCATACCTCTGCTTATCAGATTGTTATTATACTGTTTGTGATATGGTTCAGAGGGCTAATTCTTGCAGGAGTTCACTGTGTGCACATGTAACCATACTCCCTGGGCTTGTGATGAAATCCATTACTTTGCACACAGGTACTCCCACTTTCAAAAGGGTGACCATCTTACCCTTAAAGGTAAGATTGATAGCCAGCATCAAGTATACTGTCCTCCTAGAGAACAGAATAGTAACTCATGCTGGAGATGGGATACTTTACACCATCACCACCAATTTATGCTTTACCTAAAGAGGGCTTTGCTTGAATGATCTCTGTTAGACAACTGTTAGCTTTTGTAGCAATCAGCTGAGTTGGAGACCGCTTTGCTGACCACAGAAATAAAGGGTCTTGGGGAGCCTGCCCTTACAAATAAAAGCTCAGGAAAACACTGTTGTGACTGTGAAAGCATGATGAATTGATTCAGAGGGGAAAACCAATTTGATGTTGATCAGAAAAGGTCAACACTCATGCATTTTTTTATTTACAGGTGCAGAAAATGGGAATTAGACAATATCACAATGAATTATACACTGCCATATCCTAATTATACAGTATGTCTGGCTGTACTTACAGGCTACCCCTTTCTCTACCTCTGACTCCACACTTATAGTTAGGATATAATGACAGTGTCCTCCTAGTGTGTTTTTTTTATATTATCTCAGGATGAGAACATGAACAACACTAAAGTGTCATGTTTGTCACAATTTGTTTTCCAAAAGGTTTTCTTGCCCCCCCCCTCAAAAAAATAAAAAACCTGGAGGGGGAGACGTATGGGGAGGAGGCAGAAATATTTCTTAAACAAAATAGCTTTAATGAAATGCCACATAGGTCAGTATTTTGCTTTCCCCTTTTTTCCCCACTGCAAAAAGGCTGGAAATATAAAAAAGTGAAAATATAGAGAGAAAGTAGGGAGACTTCATTTCCCAACCTTGTATGGCCACCACTTCTTGCCAGTGCAGTTAACATACTGCAGCTATCAAGATTTTTTTCTGAGTTCTCATACTACCTATACCATCGTGGTTTCTCAGTGATTTCCTCAAGTGCAGTAATTGGCATGGGTAGCATCTGCCATTTCCTTCTGTGTTTCCTTCTTTCTCCTTAGGGAGAAATGCTCTGTGTTTCCTTCTTTCTCCTTAGGGAGAAAATTATGTAAGCCAATTGTTGGATCTTTCATAAATTATATTTACCCTGTGTCATGTGTTTATACTAGCAAAGGCAAACAATTGCACCCATCACTTGAATAGAGGTGGCAAGTTTTTTTTTTTAGTCTTTAGTTTCTGTCTGTACAAATGTGATTTCCTCTGTGCCCTCAGTGGTACAGTTGGTACATCTCCTTATTACATAATCATATTCTAATATGCCATGGGATCCCCATCTCATTCAGTGAATGGTTACTTTTTCACTTCTTCATTCAATGTATGGATCTGACTGTAGGAGTAGAAACAGACCTCACCTGACATCTCATTTGTGCCACCATGAAAAGTTTTGTTACCATTTGTTATGCCATTATCAGAGGCAAATCAGCAGCGTGACAAAAGGTAGTAATGAATTCAGCCACTTTATTGTGGCAGATGTGGAAAGATCAGACCTTATAATATTAAAATCAACTTTTGCCATGCCCCCTTGTTTGAAGCTTATGTTTTTCGAGCAGTTGCATTGAGTCACCAGAGGTTTCAAGATCCTGAAGAGCCACACAGTGAGAAAGAGGTTCGTTCCAACACGATTAGCTTCAGCATAGGAGAAATCAGAACATTTGGGTAACACCTACACTGTTATCAGTTTATGACCTGTGATAGAAGACTGTTCAGGATGAACAAACTGATTGGGAATTCTCACATTCCCTATGAACCAGAGGTACCCTCCCCATCCCTTAGTGTGGGAAAGTTGTGCAGAACTAGGGGTATGTACTGAGTGATGCTTGAGAGTCTGGCAGCTGCTTGAATCCCAGTGACCACTTCGGTATTAATCCAAATACACTGTTAAGCATGCTTATTGTGATTATTGCTGGATTCATTTACTAGATATGAAAAGAGCTTTTCAGGCAAGAAAAAACATTCTGTTTGAATCCAAATCGTGTGTACCATAAGTGATTCTTGACCTGGCTGCAT
Organism: Crocodylus siamensis; assembly: GCF_052110815.1. Classification (NCBI taxonomy): domain Eukaryota; kingdom Metazoa; phylum Chordata; order Crocodylia; family Crocodylidae; genus Crocodylus; species Crocodylus siamensis. The sequence goes on along the minus strand of NC_143397.1, from coordinate 215,686,016 downwards.
CTGTACTGCCTTCTCAAAACAGAGGGTATGTTACAATAGCAATGGGACCACTGCCAACTAACCCTGCAAATATGGATGCACACATTAAGGAAGGCATCCAAAAGTGACTGTACATGTGGAACTGCAGTGAAAAGGACAGAAAAGCAGATGCAGTTTACCTAATGGACTGTCTAATTAAGATTTGAAGAATAGGTGGATGATTTAGTGCTGTTAGAAAACAAGTTATGGGAGGGAAATTAATGTGAGAGGTCTCCAAGGTGTTTAATAAACAAAATTAATTTGATACAGTTTTGAAAAAGGCCAGTCCTTACTTTTTTATTATAATTCTGCCAGGCTGTGGTCACTTCTTTCAGGACTGGGTTCCCATGTCACAGCTGGGATTCTGTTTGTGTGACATGCTGCTTAGGTTGTCATGGCTCAGTGGACAAATCAGAGCGTGACTTTCCTCTCACTCCAGTGTGACACATGCCCTGTCTCACGTTTTGTTTAGCAGTTACCATTCAGTTATATTCTCCAGAGTGGCAGCCAAGCTGTACTGAGCTGGGCCAAGCTGTCAAGGCAGAAACTCTTGTGCTGAATGTCCCCATTGTGAAGACCCTGCACTTCAGTCCCTGCCCCTGGGATAATCCTACATAATCCTGCAAAGAATTCACTTCCCTCTTGCATATGCCCTTTCCCCCTATTTATTCCCCTTTCTCCAAATACTTAAACAAAAACACAAATATACACCCCACACTCTTCTTATCATCTGACTTGGTACCCTCAGATACTGATCTCCCTCCACATCCTGAAAATAGGCACAAGGACAGAGTGGACTGAAGGAGCAGTGGTGATGTACTCTGCTGGGCCTAAGTGGCACTTCTATCCTTAGCAAAGGCATTCTCCTGGGTGAATGGAGGAAAGCAAAAATTGGAAGGCCAAGTATGGCGACCAAAAGGTCTAGAAAAAAGAGGCAAAAATTATCTTCAGCTTGCTGCTCAAGGAGAAAGCAGTATAGCATTTTAAAAAGGAAAGGCCTTGACACAAAGGACTGATATTTTGGAGGGAAAGCAATTTCTGCCAGTGGCAATGGGTAAAAGTTGTACATTATCAAAGCAGCATAGCAGTCTCCTGAGAAAAAGGGCAATCACTGGCCAGGGTAGGTGAAGTTATGAGCCACCCACCAGGGTCACACTGAGGTAATTCTGCTACAGTCAAAGGACCAAAGAGGTAGGAATGGAAACAAAATTTGGCCTGTTGCATACACCATATGCTACTAGCAAGTTACACTGCAGTGGCAATGCATAGGGGTGCATTGGGGTGCACTTGCACCCCCTGAGAGGGCCGGAGCACCCTGTCAGGCTGTGCTCCCTGCTCAGGCAAGTGGGGAGGGGGGCAGACAGGAGCACTGGTGCCCCCCCTGTGAGCACCGGCTGGGGAATGCAAGCGGCTGATGTTGATGCCCCTTTCCTCCAAGAATTTTTCCAATCCTGTTTTGAATCTGGCTAAACTGTCAGCTTCCACAACATCCAGTGGCAATGAGTTCCATACTTTAATGACATGCTGGGTGAAAAAGAATTTTCTTTTGTTAGTTTAAAACTTACTACCTAGTAGTTTTATTTTGTGACCCCCCTCGATTTTGCATCGTGAAAGAAAATAAATAATAAATGCCTATTTACTTTCTCTTCACCATTTACTCTTTTGTAAAGCCGTATCATGCCCCTGCTCAAACCATAGAGTCAAAGCCATAGAGAAGTAGGGCTAGAAAGGACCTCCAGAGGTCATCTAGTCCAACTCCCTGCCTAAGGTAGGATCACCCCTATCTAAACCATCCCATACAACTATAAGCTAAATTCCATAAGACTACCCTCAACTCTGACACAACATAGATCTAACAGCCTAACCTGCCACAGGTAAAGCAAGGGAACCACCATAGGCAATGTCCTGCTTCTATAAAATGTTGTCTATATCTACTCAAGAGGTCTCAGGTAGAGGGTCATGCCCCCTGCTGCAGGGAAAGGCAAACCCCCCACAGTCCATACTAATCTGACCGTGGGGTAAAATTCCTTTCTGCCCCCATATATGGTGATTGGTCTGACTCTGAGCAGAAGGGCAAGATCCTCTAGCCAGAAATGGCTTTGCTCCTAGCAGGAGAATTGGCACACCCTAGTTGAAGTGCCCAGCCTTAGCTGTAGCCAGTGTGAAATGCCTCTGGGGAGCCTTAAAAATATCCCCTCTGGAGAGGCTTAAAAATATGTATAGCAAAAAGCAGGTTGGGGGACTGGGAGCAACCAGCAAAGCCTAGAAGCATGGGAAATACTCATGGTGGAAAATAGGCATTGTTTAGAAAGCCATCTCTTTTCTAAACTGAGAACTCCACCAGGAGTGAGACATTGCTGGTTATGTGGAGGTTATTGCAGATGGGATACCCATATCTGCTTCACTACAAATGAGAATTCAGGAAGCTCAAGGAGCTGATTCCTCTTGCCAAAAGATAAAAAAAATACTGCTTGGAAGGATGGCATCAAATAAGATTCAAGGACTGTAAACTAGCAAGGTACCAAAAAGAGAGAGTTAGTCTCCATGTTGCCAGAGACTTAGTTATGTTCTACAACAGAGTACTGATACCTTCAGCACTACACCAGGAAATCCTAGAGAAGATTCATGATGTTCACCAGGGCATAACAAAATGTCAAGCCAGGACTCACCAGACAGTTTGGTGGTCCTCCATCTGTGATGACATACAGGACTGTGTGGCCAGTTGTAAGGTTTGCAATCAACACCAACTGGTCCATGTGGAGCAATGCCTCATGACTGATTTACCAGATCATCCATGGCAGATGTTGGGAGCTAATTTATTCACCTGGAAGGAAGGCTTCAGTTTACCTTGTTGCTATTATTATTGCTGTTATTTGGAGATTACAGAGCACCATGACAGAGAGTTATAATGGCATATTTGCATGCCATGGCATACCTTCAATTTTAAGAACTGATAATGGAAGCCCACAATTTTCTGGAGCCATATTTAAGCTGTTTGCAGCCCAGTATGACTTTCAGCATGTCACCAGCAGTCCACATTTCCCCTGTAGTAATGGAGAAGCAGAACGTGCAGTGTGAACTGTGAAGAATTTGCTCCAGGAAATTAAAGATCTCTATAAGGGACTCTTGATCTACCATCCAATGCCAGTGGAGCATGGGTGGAGTCCAGCTGAGTTACTTATGAGTCATCAACTCTGTACAACCCTCCCAAGTATGATCAATGACTTTGTTCCAAAACTTGTCAATCCACAGAAATTTCATGAGAAAGACAAACAGATAAAGGATTGTCGGAGATGGAACTATGACCCCAAGCATACTTCAAGACATGTACCTGGTCTTTTCTTCCAGCAGGAAGTTTGGATATCAGATCCAGGGGTCCAAGACACCATCAAGGCTAGGGCAGATACCCCTCATTCATAGTGGGTGGAGACACCTAGTGGTCTCCTCCATAGGAATCAAGAACATCTCTGCCAAATTCCACCTGTTTACTACACTAGGTCTGGATGTGCCTCCGTTCCGTTGAAGAGATTAGACCTGTGAATTAGTCTGATCTAAATGAATAGACGTACCAATGTTTCTGCTTTCTTTAGGTTCCTTTGGTAACTACGTGTATATCACGTTTTCCCCTGAGAAAGAGGGATGTAGTAGTAAGAGTTAACTTCCACTACTAGTTAACTGCTAGCAATGTTATCCACAGGAAGTGGTAGGTTGATCACTTTGGGTCAGGGGTTAGTTGTTGCAATAAAGGTTTAATGAGAACAAGGAGTCTTCCTGCTTCTACCTAAGATCCAGAACAACACAGTTTTTGATTTGTGGTAGTGCCTCTAACATGGTGTTCTTAAGCAGTTCCCATGCTGTTTGCAAGTTCACCTCCTCAGGGGCCCATTTTAACTTCTGTCTAATTAGTTTTCTCATTTTGGCATAGTCTCCCTTTTTAAAGTTAAATGCTACTGTGGTAGATTTTCTTGTCTCCCCTTCTACATGGATGTCAAACCCGATTACATTGTGGTCACTATTACCCAATGGCTCAATAACATTTACCCTTTGCACCAAATCCTGTGCACTAATAAGGACTACGTTCCAGAACTAACTTCTCCAGGAATTAGTTGTTTATAACATCAAGAAATTTGGTCTCTGCATCCCAGCCTGATGACAGTTTGACCTAGTTTATTTGTGGATAGCTGAAGTCCCTCATTATTATGTCTACAATTCCTTTCTCTGCCTGGAGGAGTTTAATCCACATCTCTCACATGACAGAAGACTGCTCAGGCCATGAGGTAGTTTGAGGTGAGGATAGGAGTGCTCTTTATCTCTCCTGTTAAAGTAGTTTGATTTTGCATGGAATAATTAACTATTTATTTGGTCAGAGAGAGTGAAAATGGCCATATAACCCAGTGCTTAGGACACTCTGCTAAGAGAGACCGAGACCCTGGCTACCAGTCTCTGATACTTGTAGTAAATCCATATAATAGAGAAACATGAAACAGAAGCTATGTCTCCACTTTCCCAGATGAGTTTCATAACCACAATACTATAGAAACCTGCTATTATATTTGTCCTATGGTTTTATCAGTTGGCTATCTTAGATCAGAATCACAGAAAAGTAGGGCTCAAAGGGGCCTCCAAAGGTCATCAAGTCCAATTCCCTGCATGAGGCAAGATTATCCCAATCCAAACCATTCCATACAAATCTATAGTCTAATGTATTAGCAAAACTATACCATCAACCATGACGCATCTCCTATAACCTGCCACAGGTAAAGCAGGGGGATCACAGTCGCCATCATCCTGTTGCTGCAAAGATTAAGAAAGTACCTTGGATTTCTCAAGTGAAGAACCCCTTTCCTCCCACCCTTACCCCACTAACACACGTCACAGTAGAAGAGGAAAAAATTCCTTTCCATCCACATGTAGCAGCCAGCAAAGTCCAGAAGCATGGAAAATACCCATAGCAGAACACAGACATAGCTATTCTTAGATCATGGCTCCCCACTCAGCATGATGGCTTCTGTCAATCCCATTTTATCTGCCTAACTCTCACTATGTATTGTATAAATAGTCTAGGCACTTAAACTATATTCAGTTCATTAGGCAGCTAGGCACTTAAAATCTACACAGTGTAGCACACAACATTGCTAGGGCCAAGTCCCTGTGTAGATCTAGGCACTAAGTCCCCATGTAGATCTAAAGCCAATAGAGTTTTACAGTATTAATAGACATTGTTGCATATAATATTACTAGTTATAAGTACCTGTGTAGATCTTCCCATAGTTGGACAAAACTATCATTAGAACAAGTTTTTTATTCATAACTACACTTTTTGGAGACTTACACCTGAATAGCAGTTTCAGAGCTTTGTTCTTTTTTCATAAAAGCAGATGCACAATGAAATAAGGTGGATATTTTCAAAGCCACAGGTCTGAGTAAGGCATCTATAATTGCCATTTCAAGTCAATGGGAGTTAGAAACTTACACTAAGTACAGACCGTGAAAAAGCCCAAGGTAGAAATGACCAAATATTCACAGGTTTCTCTAAGCTGCATAAATTAGATTGATAATGAACAGAACTCATGTTCATTCTTCAGCTGGGGAAGGCAGGCAGATGCTTGTACTGGCCCAGACCAGAAGGCAGGGAGTGCTACCCCACACCTCCAAAGCTGCCAGCCATGGCTAAGCCCATCCAACTGGGAGCCATCCCTGATTGTAATCCAGTACATGCCCCCAACACACTGAAGTCCCCCTGCAGGGGAGAGGGAATGAAGTCCCCTGCCCTGGTCCAAGACCCCCACCCCAAGCTGGGATCTGTCCACATGGGGGAAGCCCCACACTGGAGGCGGGGAGGGTTCCCTCAAGCTGGGGTCCACCCAGCTATGGGGTCCCCTGCACCATGGTGGTTTTCATCCACTCCAGCTGGCCAGGCTGGCTGCTCAGCCCTGCCCCTTACAAGTCTCTGCCTCTGATCCACAGGAGGGACCAGGGAAGGAGCTCTTTGCCCTGGTCCTTCAAGCTGGTTTCTTCCCAGCTAGGGGGAGCCCTGAACCATGGTGGGGGGGTTCCTCCACCCTGGGCCCAGGCTCCCACAAACCAGGGTCTGTCCAGCTGTGGGAAGCCCCATGCTACAGTGGGTTTCCACCACCCTGACCCCAGGCTCCCCCCAAGCCAGGGTCTTCCCAACAGGGGAGCCCAGCTGTGGTGGTTTCCCTTGCCCCAGAGTCTGGCCAGCAGGGGTTTCCTTTGCCTTGTCCCCAGGCTTCTCCTGATCCCAGGCTCTATCCAGATGCAGGGAGCCCCACAATGTGGAGGGTTTCCCCCAGCCCAGGCCTGAGTTCCTCCCAAACCAACTGTATATGCAGGTGCACTCCAAACCCAGCAGTTCACTAGAGAACTTCCTTTGACCTCCTCCTCAGAAGCCATTCTGAGGCCTAGCAGTGATTGAGGGCTCAAGAGCAGGTGCAGAGAGATAGGCCCAGTGCAGCATCACCAATGGTTTGAAGCATGGACACAGTGGGCATGTCTACACGGGCATTTACAGTAGCTTAAATTTACCGCACAGTAAGTGGGAATAGGCCAGCATCTATACATGCAGGCATTAAAGCACATTAAAGTTAGTCCCAAGTCAGTCCACACACATAGTATTACTGCACTGCAAGGTGTCTACACATGCATTACTGCACAGTAACTAATCGTACATAAATTTGATACCTACATGACGCAGGTATCAAATTTACACTCAAGTCAACGTAAGTCACCATATCTACTGTGAAGTATGAGCATGCATGTGTGGACATGTGCCCATGCTGCGCAGTATTTTCTGTTACTGTTCAGTAAATACACATGTGTACATGAGGGGGACAACACCCCCTCTCCCTCCAGTGCCAGGACCCACTGCTCTAAGTAGAGTTTTGCCTTGAAAATGTCTCTCTGTCCACAACAGGTAGTCCACACACTATTTTAGCCTATTTTGAGTACAAGTTAAGTGCGTTAGTTTTCATGAACAGTCCTGAAAAGGTAAAGGATTGATCATATTGGACCAATCTCTTATTGGCATTATAATTTCTATGTAGTAAAACCCCATTTCCCCCTCTAGTATAATTACAGGTCTACATAAGCCTTTACATAGACCTATAGCCTTTATGCATGTCAGTGTCTATAGACAACAGTAAACAAGCGAGTGATATGACTACCATTATGTCTTGCTGCCTTCAACTTCCTAGCCTAGCTGATTAGGTACCCTTTCACAGACCAATCACCTGGGTTTGACTTTTGATAGGAGTCCAGAATAAGACTTAAATTCATGTGCCCAGAACCACAGCAAGATAGCTTTGCTGCTCTGGCACCGACCCCCATAGTGCTCATAAAAAATAGTAATAATAGTTCCATTTAGATAAGAATTTTGCATCTTAACCCTCTACAAAATTAGTCACACCAAATATTTAGCATCAGAACATCCTCAAATATCCATATGTTTCTGGATTCCAAATGAGTATTGCAGTTTAGGTCTCTCTGATGCTGATACCATCTACAGGATGAAGGGCTGATGGGCGGTGAAGGGAAAAGAACTATACAGAAAAAGGCAACATTTAAAAGAAACCCACCTAATTTCTGTTGGAAAGTAATATATTCCCTTCACACTTGCCACCAGTGAGAAATACCTGGAATTTTTTTTCACATGAAATGCTAGCTGGTCTGCAAAATAGCCTTCTGGCAAAGGCAGAATAACTCATTTTGAAGTGGTTAGTATACTTAATATTGCTTCAGGCTTTAGTATCCCTGAGGGTACCAAGACTTAGTGTATTTATATTAATTTAAAATGAAATAAAAATAAGAAAAAAGACTCAATACAACTGTAAAAGGGCACTGTTAGGCTCCCCGGACCCCAGTTCACTCTGTACATTTCTTATAAACTTCATGCAGCAATATTCAGGATCAAATTGTTTTTTCATTAACACCAATGTAATAGTTTGATCCAATGTACAAAAAGGACAAAACTCATTATTAATATAGTAAAACTCTATTACTTTTAGTGATGTTTCACTCACAGCGAGGAATTTGGCTTGTTGTTTGTATCTTTAATAAAAGTAAATACTAAGGATCCAATGATATTTTAGAAGTACGTGAAAAAAAATACCATTTCTAAGGAAGACTTTGTCTTGTTCTAAAATAAATTCCTGACTAGTCAAGAAGTGAAAAGAGTCCAGAGTTTTTAGTCCAGACCACAGTTGGCAAATGCCCACCTCCAAAACACCCTGATAATAAACATAATTTTCAGCATGCTCAGGAGAAAGACTGACTTTACTAGCCACCTCATTGAAGTGCCTTTGTCCTTGGGGCTGATTTTCCCAGGCTATGTTTGAAGCATGTTAACAGAAGTCTTGCATGCTGCACTTTTCCAACAGTTAGAGAAATCATCCAAGTCTCCAAAGCTGTTGTTTCAGCATTTTTGCCAAGAACAGAACTCATAAAAAAATCAGGTTAAAATAAAAGTGCCATTTCCTCCTCCTCCTCGTTCTGTGAGTACAAGAACAAGAGTAGCTACTACAAAACAGCTACTATAGAATAGCTGTAGCTAGTGCAGTTCAACCCACAACATAGTTGCACATGGCACATCTACAGGAGACACTAATGTTGCAGTAGACTAATTATACTGTATGTTAGCGTAGCTGGCAAAACCCTTGCTAATGCACAGTAAAATGAATCTCCTGCATATTAGTGTCACACAAAAACTGTTCTTTTGCACTAATGCGCAGTAGCACTGATTATGGTGCATTAAGTTAGTACCTGTAATTAATTGCAGGTACTAAACTTAATGCACCATAATTATGGCACATTAATGAACATGTAGACATGCCCCCTGTGGAGCACACATATATTTAATAAAAATTAGGTATTCTGCAGAGAAACTGAGCCTTTGCATGCTAGCTAGATTAAAGCTAGTAAAAATATTTCTACCTGTACCGTAAACATGCTCTCAGTTGCAGTATAGACGTGTCCAGCACTAAAGAATAGCAGAATTTTAATCAAAATAGGATAGTGATACAAGTCTAAGATTTGTATTAAGTGCATCCAGCCGACTGAGTTTCATACAAATAAATTACTAGATCAGCCTCTATTTTCTATACTGTAGGAGGTGCTGTTATTTTTTTAAATGTCTTCCCTCAAAAATAGCAATGAATGTTTTCTAGCAACCAACAGCAGTCTATGTCTTGTTTATGGCATTTACTTTGTTCCATTTTAGCCCTTTTTTCACACTCCATCCACTTTTTCCCCTTTGATGTGCATTAGTTACTATGGCAACAGTAATGCCATTGGCATGGGCAGACCTCGGTGGCATTCATAATTGCAGTATACAGTCAATTTAAAAAATGGTTGGAAATTTATACCATGGTTTGTTAAATGAAAATGTGTTTATGGGCCAGATTCTGATTCTGCTGTTGCAATTGGGAATTTTGTCATTGACTTCAACAGCTTCTATTTGTCTCTCTGACCACCTAATGTTTTATCTATTTTCCTTCATGCAAGATATAGCTATTACATAAAAAAATACTAATCTTTTAAAATAAAGATTAAACTGTAGCAATGCATAGGTGTTCTACAGCAATATCCATTTTTTGGTCTTAAATAAGTTGGCTGGAAGTTCTGGTTCCCATCTTTGGGGGGAAAAAACTTCACAATGTTCCCTCAGGTGCTACTTACCTCCTGTATCATACAGCTGCTTCTGTGAACCCTCCTTCTCCCACCTCCTGACTGTGATTTTAAATGATGGTACACAAGGTATTTCAGACACAAGAAAGATGGGATGTGATTTAGCATGAAAGCTCAGTCGGATGCCAGATGAAGCTGGTGATTCTGAAAAGTCTTCCTACACACATTCCATATATCTCACATTCATTCCCTCCATGAGAGTGAAAACAGAAGTGTCTTTAACTCATTTAATTGAAATTGTGAGAATAGGATGATGTTGTAAGCAAGCATCGTTGAAGTGCCTAGTTTTTGACACCAGCCATCCCAACAAAATCAGGAAGCTTCAGTCTTTATCTATATGCTATATTCCTGCACATTTATGCCACATAAACATAAGTGGATGTGGGAAAAGGAGGCAATGTTATTAATATATTGTGTTCCATTATTTAAGTAGTGCAGAAAGTGTATTTAATATTGTTAAAAGACTCAGAAAGAGCCTGGTTCCTGCCCAAAGAAGCCACTGACTGACCAGGGAGTGGATTCATCAGACAATGGTAAGTAAATAAATTACAACAGTACATTCCAGTGCACTGGTAAGCTTCTGCAACAGCTATGCTTGGAGGATATTTAATGGAGAGCATGGTTACTTGATATGCTGGGATGAGAAAGGCCTTCCAAGCATAAAGTGAAACACTGTGAGGAGCGTAAGAGACTGAAAAATGACTTTATTCCTCAGTATCTCAAACATTCACTGCAAGGCACAGAGGATCAGATCAAGTCTGGTAACATTTCTGCCTATGTATAAGCACTGGAACACTGAAAAACTTAAGGACCTTGCCCCATGAGTCGGTTTAAGCACCTAAGAACTTTATACTTAGGTATCCCCAAAGAGCAAATTTCATAGACAAGGATTAGATTCTCAGGCCCTTTATACAGAGAATGAGGAGATGAAGGCACCTCCAAAGGGCAATCTGGAGGCCCTGGAAGTCTTAGAGGAAAGTAATAAGTCATTTCCCACTCCATCTAAGGCAGTAAGGCATCTGAGGCACTTCCATTCACTTGAGATCCTGCTTCTAAAGGTAGGCACCTATTATAATAATGGTGTCCACCCTTTCCTACCTGTCCATAAAATGGGAAAACTTGGTTGTAGGCCCTTCTCAACCTGAAAGAAACTGTACTCACAGCTGCCTTCCCACTTCTCAGAAGAGTGCTCTAGCCATCAACCCAGACGTGAGGTTGGTCCCCCTCCACCCATCCTGTTGTGCAGATGCTAGCCCCTGCACAACCAAGACTCTAAGAATCACAGGGCCAGAAAATGAGAAACCAACAAGCCAGACCCTGACTCACTAATCTAGTGGTTATGATACTCAGCTGGGAAGGTAAGATCAGGGATCCACTCTCTCTTCACAGGGTTGATTCTATATTGTTGTGGTGGTTGTGGTTTTGAAATTCAAGGACTGGTCAATATAAAATGCATAAACAGTCCTGGGAGCAGGGTCCAGAACTGGCCTACAAGCTCACAATCTTTCTTGCCTGTTTTCCTTCACAGAAACAACTCTGTGCATGTGTAGAATCCATATTTGTGAATGCTTATGCACTCTCAGGAGGGTTATTTCATAGTAAAGCAAAAAAAAGTTTTAATGGGAAAAATATTGTCTTACATTAACTTTCCCATTAACTCCATTAAATTTTATCCAACGCCTGGTGTAACACAGAATTAACACACATCACTAGGTCTTATGTGGGGGATGTCCCCAAAAATATCTAAATTCGAATGCATATGGAACAGAATGAAATATGAAATTGTTATTCTCCACAGACAACATATTGCCTAGGTTGACTCACACATACAAAAAGAAATGCTTGCTTTAATTTCTGTGTCATTTAAAAAAGGAATCTGGTCTGTTTTCCACATCAGCTTGATTTCTTGTGAAAGAGAAACAGTGACATCTTGTGGGAAAGTTTTATACACAGGTCATTGTATTTACTGACATGTGTCAACTGAGATCTTTATTTTTCCTATCACTATCTAGCAAAAACATTCCAGAATTTAGGCACAAAAAATAGAAGTAATTATTCAATTTCTAAACAGCACAGGAGAAATGCAAAATTCTGCATACATGCAAAGAATTCCAATCATTACAAAATTACAATATTAAAACTTTTATTCAAAATAATTTCATCATATTTATTGTGTGATGCTAACCAAAAACTAATATTAAGTAGTGAATCTGATATTTATTGTAAGGACATGCATCAAGTTCCTGCCAGCCTCCATATTCCAGAATTTGTTTAGATTTCATAGACTAAGCTAAAGATCTTTCTTACATAAGTATCTGTGTTGCCTGTAAAAATCAATGAGAGAATTCTCACAAGCAAAAGTACACATGCAGTATGTTCACAAGACTAAATTCATACTCAGTACCTGGAGAGAAAATCTCCAAGGTTAAACTAGGCTGCATCATGAAGTAGCAATAGTAGTTTGTTAAGGAAGACCTTTTTTTCTGCAGCAACACTTATTAAATAAAAAAATTGAAATGGTTGTTACTGTAAAGAAACCAAAGAAAATGACTATGTATTTCCATTTGAAAGATAATGTATTTCCATACAGCCATTATGTAATACTATTACTTTGTCATTACAGAGGAAGCCTTACAATGACCCTAAGTTGAATGGTCAAAACAATACAAGTTAACGTACAACAAATTAATACTAATGAAAGGAAGACTCTGTAAAATGATGTTAAACACAATGGCAAAGAAGAACCACATCCGTGGAATTCCCTCCCTTTGAGGTATGCCTAACATCATACATTGCGGACATCTTCTAAGACCTGACTTAAAAAATATTCTTCTCTTTTCCAACCGCATCTCTTAGATAGAGGATTCTTTCCTCTTTCCTTCAGATTTGGTTCTCATTCTGAAATTTGTTTGTCCTGGTACTGTAGTCTTATGCTACCTGCATGCTGCTCAGCTGCAAATTTGTTCCTTATTTATGTTTAGTTTATTTTGGTTATGCTACCCATAGGCATTCAGGCATGGGAACTTTTACATAACAGTGAGCCTCTGATCCTAACTGCGGCATTTAGACATCGCCGAAACAAAAACAACTAATGTCACCATACATTGCCTTCTTCTAAACCCAAAAGTCTAATCCAATGAGTGACAAAGACCCAAAATGAAAGTGGATAGGGACACACAAATTTTAAATCAAAAGGTTGAAAATTTATTCTGTTAATTCATTTCTTGAATTTAATGACTCTTTCTACAACTTCAGTTTCATGATTTTTTTTCTTAATGCAACTAATTTTCAACAAGGAAAAAGAAGGTAGGTTTATCTTTGTGTGTAATATTGGCAGCGTTGGCACTAGAAGAAGAGATAATCCTTAATGAAAGATACGAATATTAAACAATAGACCAAATAATAAGTTAAAAATGCATCCAATAATGGATTATCACCTTTTCCCCCCTTTCAAAATGTACCTACATAAACAAACCTGTTTTTCGTAATAGCAAATAAACAAACAAATCTTCCTACCTAGAACTGAATACATGCCCTAAGACTGTGTATCTCCAAGACAAAAGAATATGTCATCCAACATTTGCATTTATTTCATTATGTTTGATTGGCATATGATGATCCATAAGCTTGCTGTTAATTTAGTGTTGGTGGGTTTTTTTTAATTAAGTCAGTGATGTTAAGGTTCCTAGTCTCCTGAGTAATTTATAATCCTTTCAATGTTCAATGTGGCTTGTTCTCGCACCATCACTAGTGGTGCTAAGATTGTTGCAGATCCTGGAAGTCGCTACAGAATCCTTTTTAATATAGACTTGGAAAAGTGATGCAGAGGACAAAGAAAAAATAGAACCAGGGATTTCCCCACAGAAAAATGAAACAAAGAACAGAACATGCTATAGTTTCAAGTTGTCAATTACATTTGACTCAAAGGAGTTTGAAAATTAAGTTTTTAATTTCAATATACCTCTTCCACTAATCTGATTGTGAACTTGTCAGACTGTCAGCTTAGAAGCCAAAAGAGAAAAACTAAATTGTGTTGAACCAGGGCTTTAAAAACTCCCCCAGGTCACAGTGCTCATTATAAAGGGAATGAAGTGCTGGTTCTTGGGCAATAGAGCAAACATCTGCATCCTACAACAAGCCAGGTGCTGTAAATCAGGGCAAAACAAAGTCAGCCCAAGCAGCAAATTTTGAACATATCCTTACTCTCTCTCTAGCCTGCGTGGTCCCTGTTGTGATCCTGTCTGCAGCTGCAGCGACCTCATAAATGAATAACCACACCTGGAAACTCTGATGGGCAGCAGCTGTCTGGCACCCACAGCTAAATTCCCAGCAGGCGCCAGGTGCTTGTATGACTTTGCCTAGGGGAGCAGGGTGCATGTTCATTGTACAAGCTTTAAAATGTCATTGCAAGTTTGTATGTCAGTGCATAATATTTAGGCCTTGCGTTGAAAGGACTATGGAGAAGAAGATTCTAGAGGAGGGGTGCCCACCAGTGACATAGATACATGGTACACTTTCCCCGCATGATCCTCCTTTCAGTTCACTTTTCCCCATTATCCTTCTTTCAGGGTTATCCAGGGTCTCTATGTGCAGTTGAATTTTGACCTGCACATTGCTTATAGCTGGGAAAACTAATCACAGTGATGATTTTTTATATTAATTACATACTTTTTCTGTATACTAGTTATCAGGAAACAGACTTGGTTTTTACCAATTAATTTAAATATTTTACCTAATGATTATGTATGCATATATATTGGCATTTATGAAATACTTGCTATTTTGCTGTGACCGTTACTTCCACTATGTGATAGTCAAGCTGTGTGACTGGTCACCAGAGCCACATAGATCTGCTCTGTAACTCCCAAATCTGTAGATATCTTTCAAGATAGCCATGCAAACGTTCAAGTGAATATATATTTGCATGCAGATTTGAACACATACATATATTTGCATACAAATAGGGTATTCACAGACGTGTTCACAATTCTTGCAGACATTCTGGAGAACAAGATGTTGCAATGCTTGAATATTTGCAAAGATTAAATCAAAAGGATCTCAAATAGCATCCAATGCACTTGTACAAGTGTGGATCATGCAGCATTATTTTATTCTGAATTTTTATTCAGATGAGAGATATATTGCAGTGCTTCAGCTGTGTAATGCTGCCTTCAAATAATCCCATTCTCAGCCTGGTATAGGACCTCTGTGCTAAAACAAAGCTTTTTGTACCACCTGAATGAAATTTAACAGTTGTGCTTTGACACTCCATTTTGTAATCTGTAAAATATGCAGCAGGGGTGTAGTAAGGTTCCCACCTCATGGGCCAAATTAATTTCTAGTATAGAGATGCATCTCTCCAGGGAATTCATTCTCTTTCTTACATGGAACATATTTGTAGCATACGCATGCATATTAGCTATTCAGATAGGAGAAGACTGGCATGTTTACCTATCCTTTCTGTGACACTTCAAGTTGTTTCCCTCTTGTCATGTTTTAAAACCTAATAGCAATAACAGATTTACTACATGCTCTTAGAACATATTTTAAGTCCCATTTATGGAAGGGATTATATAACATAGTTATCAGCCATAACTGGTGACTGGGTCACTGACACAGGAGGTCCTTTTCAGTCTTACAGTCCCAACTATTCTTGAAGCCTCAATGGCAAGCAAGATTCAGTGGCAGGTTTAACATGTTTATTCAGCCAGATTAAGTGGCTGCTCTCATATGGGAAAATAGGAATCAAGTAATTGGGAATCAGATGCGCACAAAATTTATGACAGAGTTTGGCTGCATGTAAGCATAGTTATTTTCAAGCCCTGTGCCATGAGAATGCTTGAATGCCTCTTGTAAACGATTTGGCTTGTCTTTGGCAATTTCAGTGAATTATTTGATATAAACATTGAGTAGTTGTTGCTTACTGTCACACAATGCTCTCCAATTACTCATCCACAAATTAGCGGTAGGGGTAACCCGATGCCTCACCAATCTTTGCTGCTTCTATAATTTGTGTTCGCTGATGAGCTGAGCAGAGGAGTTTGTCTCCAAGTTTCTACTTTTTCTCAGGATTTTTTTTTTACAGAACAGTATTATACTTTTAGGTGGCCCTAACCATACATTTCCATGAAAATTACAGCCTTTCTTTGGAGGGTCTTTAACACTCCAGAAGATGAAGTTTTCTCCCAACCTTAATTTGGCCTAAAGCAATCATTTGCCAAAGTTGCAACTGTCTGACGGTCTTTCTAGGAAACAAAAATTCTGCATCAAGTACAGGCTTGTATCAAATCTTTGCAAGACCAGGCAATTTATAAGACTTAATTTTAAAATAATGATATAAATCTGACAGGGCAAAACATTCAGTTATAGTTGTATATTTTAACTAATGCGAAAACAGATATTTGATCTAAAATATTATTAGAATGTCCATGTTAAAATCCAGAAAACATTTGCCACTAAAGTTATTCAAAAGCTAAAGTTCCCCAACTACCTCTTGTCCACCACCAATTGTATGATATTGCAGCATCTGACTGCTACCAGGAAGTTATAGCCATGTATTGTATTCCAGCTAGCATATGTTCAAGAGATGACAGATGGTGCTCTTTGGCTCATGGCAGAATGCTGGAGTGTTAAAGGAATAAGTATTGAGGTTCTGGTTTATCTACTTGCCAACTGGTATTTGAAATAATGTCTTGATCACATGACTCCAATGCAGAGGGTAATCACAGTAACTTCAAGCCAGTATATATAACTTAATTAAATTCTATTACTGAATGGTTTGAAGGGGTGGAGCAGATACTATACAATGGTAGCTATTTTGATTTGTATGTGTAAGGGGTGGCTAGTGGGTAGGTAGGAAGTGAGTGTTGGTATAGGAAAAGAGTAAGATTTTTTAATGTTATTCTCTAAATAACATGTTAATATAAGTTCTATCTAATAAAGATAGGAAAGATACATTTTATAAGAAACTATTAAAACATTGATGTGTGGAATTTACTAAAGACTTACTTCAGTCTCATTAAGACTTAAGTCTTAAGTTTCCTGTACTCCCTCCCTTCTGATGGATTGGATTTCCTTGTACATATGTATGTTGTATAAAAGGCAATGTGGGTTAGACAATGGAGAAAAAGACAATGTAGAGTTGTAATTAAATAACTCTGCCAGCAGAGTTTGCAGTTTCCTTAAATACAATTGTTTGGCATTGATCATGTCCATAACTGTCTTGACCCAGTTGAAGATTACAAACTCTGCCAGCTGCACCACACCAATCAGATTTACAACTTCTTCAAACACAAACTGTTCTTTTAATGGAACTTCTAAGCATCATGGTACATGCCATAAGGCATTGCTAACTTATTCCAACACCCGTCATTTGAGCGAAGATTCATACTTTGCTGGACTTCTTGAACGAAGCAGCTTTGACATTAGAACTTGTCTTGGGTGGTCTAGAGAGTGGTGAAAATTGAGAAATACTTACCTTAAATATGAATTTGCTATCAACAGTCCTCCGTAACACCAACAGTAGCAAGATATTTCCTTGTTTTAATATTTCCCTGTCTTTTAATTCTAGTGATTGTGTCAGGTTGTTTATAATAGCTTAACTTTGAGGAATGGACAAACTGCTTTAAGGATCATGGCCTTTTGGCGCTGTACCCATCACTACAGTAGATGCTATAACACTCAAAAAGTACTATCCAGAAAATTAATGGGTAATTGGATTCATGCCTGTGTATCAGGTCTCCTCCTGCATCACTGCTGCTCAGGACCTGGCAGTGTTTCAGGTATGCACAAGGGTTGATTCAGTGTTTTCTTTATTGCTGCTTCCAGGCTTCTTGGTACTGGCTTTTCTGCTCAGTTAAAGAAAACAGCAAGGCTTACAGTCAATAAGCAGAATAAAAGTAACCTTAGGGAATGGAACCCAAATATCAAAAACATGCTGTTTTACTTAGACACTTATTCATAAAAATGACAAAACTTAAAACAACATGTACACTATATGGGTTTTTTTCCCCCTTGGATTAAAAACAGAACATTAAGCACTTATTTAATCAGGTTTGCTGTGCCCGTGGGTGCTAATTTTTGGCACTCTCCTCTTTTCAATTAAGAGCTAATGCTCTAGCTTTTGCATGGAGCTAGTCAGGAAATTTCCAAGAATGCTTTTTTGACAGAACATATGGTTTCTAGAAAATTAAACTTTTCTATGAGAAAATTTTTATTTTGCCCATGTTTTTAGTTTTTCTATTAGGAAAAAAAAATCAAAATGAAATATTTCATTTTGGTCACAGTATGTCAAATGTTGTTGCAGTACAGTTCTACACTAACCTATGTTCACCTGAGATTCCACATTGCCTCAAGGGAATTTTATTTCAGATATCGCATGCCCCATTTCTCATTTTTGGGCCAGGATGCCTGGCTGAACTATATCAGATGGTATATGGCCTCTCCTCTATATCTCATCACTGGACGTGTCACTTGGTTTGGGAGCCTTATCCAGAAAAAGAAAAAGGAGGCATGGCTATCAGAATTACAACTGTTGTGAGGGGTTTTGAAAGCTCAGTGGGACACAGCTTGACCAGACACAGTTGTTTAGATTCAAATCAACAAACCAGTGACTATTTTAAGACTATCAAAGCCTTTACTTTCAATCTGAAATGTTAAAATAAAAGTTTGACTTACTTGAAGACAACTTGGGTGAATTTTCCTCTGGAAAAAAAATCCTATTTTAATACCAATTGAAGATAAAAAACAAATTTCCAACAGGACATAAGCTCCAATTTTAACTCATATCAGGTGGTGCCAGAAAATATTAATAAAAGATAACACAACTAGAATTTACAGATTCATAGAATTTAAAGAGATCAAATCATCTGACATTCAGTACATTACAGGTCTTTTCATTTAACCCAATTACCTCTGTCTTAAGCCCAATAATATGCTTAACAAACATAATTTATGCTGGGCTAAAGCTTCTCTTTTAGAAAGGCATTCAGTTTTGCTTAGAAAACAATCTACCACATTCCTCAATAGTATGTGCCAAAAGTTAATTGCCCTCACTGTTACAAATTTGTGCCTTGTTTCCAATTTTTATTTATCAATGGCTTCAGCTTCCAGCCATTGATTTTTATTGCATCTTTCTCTGCTAAATTAAACAGCCTTTCAGTATCCAGCATTTTCTCAAATTATTTTGACTTTTTTTCAGTACCACCTCCAATTATTCAACATCTTTTTTTATAAAACAAAGACCAGAAGCAGAGCCAATATTCCTGCCTCTCCATTCTGTATACAGAGGTAAAATCATCTCTTCACTCCCACTCACTACTCTTCATATGCACAAGCATTACATTTGTTCATTACAATAGAAGTACAATGAGCATATATAATGAGTTGTTTGTCCACACTGGCTCCTTTTAAAGCATCTTTTCAAATGCTTTTAGAGTCACTGCTTGTTAGGACACAGTGTCCCATTCTGTAGCCATGGCCTGTATTCCTTATCCCTATATGCAGGCACTTGCATTTGGCTGGAATGAAGTACATTTTGTTTGAATGGGCTCAGTTTACCAAGTGATCCAGGCTGTTTTGTATGACTTTTTCCCAGCATTATTTTCAGTTCCACCAGTCTTTGTATGATTTTATATTTACTTCCAAATCATGGATGGGTATGTTAAGAGTGCTGGGCCAATCCCTGTGGAACCTCAGCTGGCACACTCACCATTTGATGATAACTCCCCACTGACAATTTTGAGATTTGTGAGGGTGTTTTTTCACATTACAAATAGATTCTTTCACTAGTAGGATCTTCCATAGGGAAACAATGACACATCAATTTTGTGCCCAGTCCTGTTGCCAGGAATATTATGGTCTGATTTTGGCAAAACCACACTCAAACACGGGATACTGGAAAGTAAGGTGATGGTCAGATTTCATGGGGATAGGGATATCACTTGAGAACACCTTGCTGGGGTCGTTTGACCCCAGCGCTCTTTCCTGCCATGGCAGGTGGTCGGACTTGACGATCTGCTCAGGTCCCTTCCGACTCTACCAACTATGAAACTATGAGAGTCCTACTAGAATACAAGATAACTAGGATGCACTGAAAAGTAGATTCATAGAATCATAGAACTGGAAGGGACCTGTAAGATCATCAAGTCGGGTACCCTGCTGTGGGCAGGAAGTTATTGGGCTCAGACAAGCTCGACTTTCTTACTAGGATCACAGAGGGCAAGTCCTGGGAAAGACAGAACAAAGTCCTTGGTAATGGCAGTCAACAGAGTTGAGAAATCCAGGTAGAAACTGGTACTCTCCATCTTTCCAACCTGCCTACTACTAACATTCAAGGCAAAAAATACACGTTCATTCAAGATGAACATGAACAAAGCAGTGGAACAGATTGGTATTTCTTGTTTTGGTTTGGAAGGTTTGAGTCAGTGCAAAGCAGGCATTTTGACATTTCTTCCCTAAAGTGACAAAAATACTTTAACAGTACTTGGGGGTAGCTGGAAAAATACATATTGAATGCTGAAAAGTAAAAAGCTTTAAGAATAAAGCTGTGGTCTCTGATAGCAGACTGTAGAAGGGAACTGTAGACTTCTATGTTTGGATCTCAGTACCTTCCAGAGGTAATGTGTTCGCTATACTAGTCAAACAAGTTTGCCATAATACCATAATGGCCATAGTAAAGTTAAAGGCAAAATGTATACTGACTACAAAGGGACCGACCAAAAGTTCACTTACTATGTGTTAGATTGGTTCATATATAGCACTACAAGCAGCAGACTGTAGATTCAGTTCCCCCCTCAGATATGCTCCTGCAGGCCCGATGTTCTGCATCTTCAGTAGGAATGTGATGGTACCAGTTAGTTCAAATTTTGGCTCTGTGATGGGAATTTGGTTATGAGTTCTGTTGGTGACTCCAGCAAAGAAAAAGAATTCAGCTCACTCTCATTGCTTATTGTGCCTGTGGTGTTAATAGGAATAAGCAGCAGCTGTTATTAAAGGAAGCAAATGTGACTAAATGCACTGGGGGATTGTGACATTTTTGCAGACTTACATTTCAGAAGGAAAACACGTTTTTCAATTAACTATAGAAATATGCCGGCTGTACTTAAAATAGGTAACAGTGACACTATTTCACGTTGAATAATCTGATTATTTTCAAGGGGTTTTTATAAAATTCTCCACAGTTTTTCAAGTGAAGCACCACAAAGGGCAATACAAATATAATGGACCCAATCTTCAGCTTGTGCCCCTGGGAGCAGCTCTATTTAATTGTGGCCCACTCTAACAGCTTTAAAGCACCTTTATAAAACTGCCATTTTGCCTTTTGTACCCATACACTGTGACACTCTAACACAGAGTAACCAGAGAGGAAGTTAGCTGTGTTAGTCTAGTTAGGTAGAAGACAGGGCAGGATGACACCTAGACTAACTCATTTAGAAAGCCATGAGCCTTTCTAGGCTACAACCTAGTTTGTTATATGCTATGAATGGACTTGCAGAGAGCAGGGGTACGAGCAGAGGTACTGCATAGAAAGGAATAAAGTCATTTAAATACAAAGGACAGGAAATAGGGAAGAAAAGACAGAGACACTGATGAGTCTTAAAAAGATCAAAGGAGATGAATTAAACAGTTAACCACTAAGAAACAGAGTACTCAGGATTGTCATGACACATAATAGGCAACAGGAGATGAACCAACTTTTTCACTGAAACTACACCAAGGCCTAGAATCACTATCCTACAGCACATCCAGCATTAACTCTTCAGTAACAGCTATGTACAACCAATAGACATTGGCTAAGTACAGACAGTCAAAACCAAGGTGGGATCAACCAAATCTACTCAGGGTTGTCTAAGTGGCATTGAATGGAACGGCTGCAGGTGCTCCCACATGCCTCCCAGCCTGCTGGCATTACCAAGGGCAGCTGAGCCCAGCCAACTGGGGGCCATCCCAATGCCTTGTCATCTGACAGTAAGCTGGCAGCTGCGAGCAGCCAGCAGAGGGAGGCATGCTTTCCCCACCCAGCAGCATGGGGGGTCCCTGGGTTTTGTCTGAGATGGGGGTAGGGGGATCCACCCCAGGCAGGACAGAGACAGTGGGGGAGCAGGGATTGAAAACTGCTAGGGGAAGGCAGTGCCAGATGTGCACCCTGCACTCCCAGCCAGGTCAGCAGGGCACAGAGTACCCCTCCTCTGTTGCATCCAAGCCCCAGGACCCTGTGCTGCAGTGGCTCTGGGAAGGGCTTGCAGAATTTCATTCCCCTCCCAAGCCAGTACTGAACTCCTGGCTGAAACTGCTTCTCTGCAGTTGCACTCCCTCCCCAGAACTCGGAGCTCCACATCTGCAGAGAAGTAGCTTCAGCCAGGAATTTGGTGCTGGTGCTAGGTCTGGGGACTGGGACTCCTGTGAGCCCTTCCTGAAGTTGCTGCAGCACACCATCCAGAGCTCAGCTGGGATGGGGAGGGACACTCTGAACCCTGTGCTGAAGCAGCTCCAGGAAGGGCTCACAGGATTTCCCCCCAAAGCCAGCACCAAATTTCTGTCAGAAGCCACTTCTCTGCAGACATGGGCCTCCGATACCTGGCGGGTACAGAGAAGTGGCTTCAACCAGGAATTCAGTGCTGGCTCTGGAGGGGAAAATCTTGTGAGCCGCTCTTGGATTCACTGTAGCGCAGGGTCTAGGGGCTCAGACGGGACATGCAAAGGACACTCAGTGCTCCATTGACCCAGCCAAGGATGTGGGGTATACAGCTTGCACCGTCTCCACCCAGCAGCTCGTAAGCCTCCCTCTGTCCTGCCTGTGGCTAACAGACAGAGAGCTCGAGGCAGAGCTAGCTGGGCTCTAGCTGCTCAGCCAAGCTACAGCTCCTTGCATGGGGGTTAAGAGACCCCACAAAGTCACCTGCGATATTGGTGGACAACAAACTACCTTGATTTGTGAGTGGGCCTGGCACTGATATTCAGTAGAACAGTCTAATCTACACCAAGTAAGTCTGATACTACATCGATCCAAGTTTACCCAGGTCTGCCATTTTGAAACTGGTCTGTGTGCTCCGACCTTCTGTTTTGTTCCGGCTTTAGACCAGTTTTCAACCACTTAGACCAGAAAAAGTGTGATGTCTGCACCTGGCCATTGTTTCAAATGAGGAGAGAGAGTGAGCCAGAGTAGAGGATGTTAAAAGGTTTGAGAGGTAAACAGAATCAGGACCTCTGTGAGCTTTATAAGTTAGTTAAAGCATTTTAAAGCCATATGCTGCTTAACAGGCAACCTGGGTAGAGGGAACATGAGACTGGAGAAATACGGTCTGCAGATCAAGTCCTAGTAACAATTCTGGCAGCAGTAACATTCAAAACCATCTGCAGCCAGTTTAGCAAACAATCTGGAATACCACCAGGAACAAATTAAAGTAGTCAATCCTGGAAGTCATGAAAACCCAGATGAACAAGAGCATGGGTGACTGAAATGGTGTTTGCTGGAGAATGTAGAGCCCTTAATCTTGCAATATTCTCAAAAAAATCAAAATAATTTTTCACCTCAGCTTTCCTCTGAAGGTGGAAAGCTAAATTGAGGGTCATAAAGGGGAAGCTGAAAGAAAATGGATTGTAGCGCTGGAGCTCAGCAGTACTGGCAAGTTAATCAGGATCTCTTAGGCCTTGTTGACAGTAACATGAACGCAATTCAGAAACATACCTTGTGCGCACTGCAGTGCCTTGGACCCAGGTGATTCCCCTGCACTCCGGACCACATGCTGCGCATGAGAGCTGGGAAGTGAGAGCATTGAAAAATCCCACTGAGTGGGGTGTAGGAGAGAAAACTGGCTGACGTATATGTTGATATAATGTGTGACAACTAAAATCCCCAAATCTGTATTCAGTCTTTGGTGCCCCACAGAAAGCAGGAAGGGTTGGAAGAAAGGAGGGTAGAATGCACTGCCAGCAGGAAATGGTAGCTGGGAGATTAGTGAATTATTAAACATTTGTAAAAATAATGAGGAAAGCTGCTTAATTAAGTGCCACGCAGTGAAAATGCCAGTGACAAAAATCACCACAAATTACATCTTTCTGAAAGGCAGTATGCTAGAGGGATGACAGTCTGGGATTTCTACCTGCCTGTTTTCTCATTTTGCAGTCATCCCTCAGTCAAGTTTGCAGATGTCGGAGAGGTAGAGTATGGTCAATGCTGTGCTACTGCTTTTAAACCACTCAACTGAAAGCATTTCCACCAGCCTGGCTGGTCTGAGACCTGTGTTCCTTCTAATGCTGACTGCAGATCGGGCACAATAAAAGCAAGGCCTTTCCTTATTTTCTGCACATAGTGTGTCTATTTTAACACTCCCAGCAACTCCTCTGCCCTACAAAATTTTCTCCTTTTTATAGTGGAAAGCAGAAAATGAGTCCAAGTTAAAACAAAAAAAGGTAACTCAAACCAATATCCAGAATCATAGCACATGAACTTCTCTGCAGTTTAAGCCAGATGCAGAGAGATAGCTTTACAAGCATTTTTATAAACAGATTTTGGCCCCAAACCTATAACAAACTATGGGGTGAACCACACGATATAAAGTGAGGCCAGATTCTCATTCAGATAATAATCTGAGAACAATTGGTTTTTATTTTGTTTCTATATGAAATGGGAGAATGGTATCACATCACAGTGCATTTTCTGAAAGCCTTAAACTTTCTTTTTCAGCGGTAAAAAGAATCACATGAAAGAATGATTTTGGCCAAATTCTGTTCTTACCTTCATGAGGTTTGAGGCAAATGTTCATTGCTCCCAATGGAGTTATACTGTGATTATATCAGCAGAATGAGAACAAAATTTAACTCGGCTTAATTGTGAATTGAAATTCTGCTGGTTCAATGACTATTTCAACATTAAGCTATAAGGACTGAACCTTTACTCCTACCCCTGAGAAAGGGGTGATGTTTAGCTACACTGTTACTGGAATATGGCTGAGAGGGAACTGTGACTCAATATACTTCCTGCCCCTGTTTTCCAGTCTCCCTGCACATCAGTGCGATGCTTTTTGGCTGGGGGAGAGGTGTAGGTGTCAAGGTGATGTGTCCTAATACCCTCACTCCAAAAGTGCCCCCTCTTCTGCCCAGCATTTGATACAAGGAGGATTAACACACAAGGGGACTATATTTCCTTTTCCTCCCCTAAGTGGCAACCTCAAGGCCATTCACTGCCTAACCCTAAATCTTTAGTCAAAAATAAATAAATGGAAAGAGTGATTTATATCCAAGAAGGGCTTCTCTGGGGGGGAAAGCACGTGCCAATAAAATACTATTTCAATTTGCGTATTGAGACTTTTATTAGTGAGACTGATGGGAAGTGATACTCTGAACTGATGAAGTTCACAATAAAAAACAGAGACTATTCTCTGGCTTTTTAATTGTTCTTTCTAAATCACCCATGGTATGGATTAGAATTAAGTAGTTTAATAGCTGACTCAACTGAATGCTTTTGATGACGGTTTTATTCAAATTAAGCACAAGCTGTGCCTGCAGTGAATTTACTGAAAGGTTTGGAGGAAGAGATGGTGACATCAGGAGCAGTAACAGAAATCAAGACAGGAACAACAAGACACTACAAAATGTTTGCAGAAACTGATCCAAGCACTGCAGCCCTGTGCCAGGGCATATATGCCCCCACACTGAGCCTGGAAGCACTGTTTCCTCTGAGTGCTGTGGAATGAGGGTCTGGAACAGGCCCTACCCCACAGAGTGTCTCATCGCTGCCAGGCATGGAGGCGAGAACCTCCGCATGAAGCTGATTATTATCTCCCAGCAGAGCAGGAAGCAGCTGGGAGCAATGAAGGACCCTGTGTAAAGTGGAGGGGAGAGTTGTCTGAGCTTTGTGAGGGGGGTGCCTTTTAACCCTGAGGACAAGGAGAGCTGTTTGTTTTACCTTTTACCCTGTGGATAAAGGGGGAAAGGCCCTAGGTTGATTGCTGTCTGATTTTTGGGGACATGCAGCTGGCCAAATACACAGCCTAGGCTGACAAAATGCTGACTGAGGCAGTAAGAGAAAAAGAGTCCTTGCAAGACAGGCACCCTGACCGTGTAGAATACATAACTCTTTTGTTTCTGGAACAGGCTAGTTCACATTTACTTATATGTGACTGCAGTTAGAATCATAGACAATAGGTTGGAAGGGACCTCAGGAAGTCTAGTCCAACTGCCTGATGAAAGCAAGACCAGCCCCAACTAGATCATCCCAGCCAGGGCTGTGTCTAACTGGGTCTTAAAAACCTCTGAGGATGGAGCTTCCTCCACCTCTCTGAGTAACCTGTTCTAGTGTTTTACTACCCTCCTAGCGAGAAAGACTAAATATTAGAAAAAGCTAAACTTCCCTTGCTGCAACTTGAGACCATTGCTCCTTGTTCTGCCACCCGTCACCATTGAGAACAGTCCAGCTCCATCCTCTTTCTCACAACCCTTCAGGTATTTGAAGGCTGCTATTACAACCTGTCTTCTCTTCTGCAGTCTAAATAAGTCTAGTTCCCTCAGCCTGTCCTCATAAATCATGTGCCCCAGCCCACACACAATTTTTGTTGCCCTTCACTGGACGCTCTCCAATTTGTCCACATCCTTTTTGTAGTGGTGGAGCCCAAAACTGAACACAGTACTCCAGCTGTGGCCTCACCAGTGAAGAATAGAGGGAGATAATCACTTCCCTGGACCTACTGGCAATGCCGCCCAGTATGCCGTTAGCCTTCTTGGCAACACAGACACATTGCTGTCTCATATTCAGCTTATTGTCCACTGTAACCCCCAGGTCCTTTTCTGCAGAGCTGCTGTCCAGCCAGTCAGCCCCCAGCCTGTACTGGTACATGGGACTGTTTCAACCTAAGTGCAGGACTTGGCACTTGTCCTTGTTGAACCTCATGAGATTTCTTTTGGCCCAATCCTCCAATTTGTCTGGGTCACTCAGAATCCTAGCCCTACCCTCCAGCATAACTACTACTCCCCCCAGCTTGGTGTCATCTGCAAATTTGCTGAGGGTGCATGTTTATGCCATCTTGCAAGTTGTTGATGAAGACATTGAACAAAACTGGCCCCAGGACGAACCACTGGGACACTCCAGTTGATACCGGCTGCCAGCTAGACACTGAGCCATTGATTATTACCCTCTGAGACCAATGCGCCAGCTAGTTTTCTATCAATCTTACAATCTATTCATCCAACCCGTATTTCTTTAGCTTGCCTGGGAGAATGTTGTGAAAGACTGTATCAAAAGCCTTGTTAAAATCAAGGTACACTACATCCACTGGGCTCCTCCATCCATACAGCCAGTCATCTCATCATAGAAGGCAATAAGGTTGGTCAGGCATGACTTGCCTTTGGTGAATCCATGCTGACTGTTCCTAATCACCTTCTTTTCCTCCAAGGCTAGGGACTGAAGTTACACATAAACTGGTTTAAGTGATCAGAAACTAGTTTAAACCTGTAAAAGAACATAAGTTCAGTGCACAAAAAAAACAGTTTCGAAATGGTTGAAACTGATTTAAGATAAACCTGGTTGAACGTAGTATCAGACTTAACTGATTGGGTGAAACTGATTTATGTAACTTGTGTCCTAGACCCCTTCCTGGCTAACTTAAACTAGAGACTCTCAGCACCCCTGATCGATTGAATAATCCCCCTCCCTGCTCCCAGAGGCACAGGGCCAGCCCTGCTGTCCAGATCAGATAGCACAGCCCACCAGATGCCAGCATGGGCCCCTGAGGCAAAGGGAGCAGGGAGGGGGCTTACTCTCCACCTCCATCCCCTCCCCAACTAGGGGACTGCAGCCAGGGTCCACTGGACCAGGGTGTAGCAGCCCCTATCAGCACCCCCCACCCCACGGTCTGAAGCAAATAGGAAGAGGGAGGGGGATTTAATCTCCCCCTCCATCCCCTGTCCCACAGGCAGCACGGGTCTGCTGGCCAGGACAGAGCAGCCTATCAGCCATTCACCCCTCCCCACTCCAGTGGTAGGGGAAGGAGTGGCCCCATCATCCGCCTGCCTCGCCAGTGGCTGGGGCTGAGCTAGATGGTGCTGCTGAGCAAAGGCAGAGCAGCTGGCCTGAGCTTGGCCATGGGGGCTGGGCCCTTCCCAGTGGGCTGCAGCTGTGTGGCCAGATTGCTCCTGGCTCCCCATGCCCAGGCCAGGTGGGACTGCCATAGGGCCACAGCCAACTGGGCAGGACCCTGCCCAATAGCTGTGGCTCTGTGACAGCCCAGCTCAGCAGCACAGGCAGGGATTGGCTGGGTACTGGGCTGCCCAAGTGGCTTGGAGGCACCAGTGGACCATGTGCCTGGCAACCACCCGCTGCCACCACCACTGCTGCACACCCTGCCCTGTGCAGCACCCCACAGCTGTGGTGGCATTGAAAGCTGCAGACTGCCTGGTGCCAAGAGAACTGTTCTGCCCCCCTTACCTCCAGCCACGGCCAGTGCCACCCCTACCACACCAAGCCACTGTGGGTGGGTGAAGGCAGCTTCAGCTTGGTGACTTCTGCGCAGGGCATGGAGCTCTAGCTCCCAGACCCCTTCTACCCACTGCACCCACCCACAGGGGCTGCTCATCATGCTGTGTAGGTGAAGCAAATGGAGCTTCAACTCCAGCCCCTGACTGCTTTCCACCTGCCTTCCCCAACTTTAGGGGCTGCTCATCACAGCAGGCAGGTGGAGCAGATAAAAGGCAGCCGGGAGCTGGAGCTGGAGCTCTGTGCCCTGGGCAGAAGCTCCCAGGCTGAAGCTCCACACACCCAGAACAGTCCAGCATGGCACGGGTAGCAGCAGCAGTGGTCGTGGCAGTGGCAGCTGAAGGTGAGGGGGGAAGAACAACCCACCCACCCACCCCGACCAGCCCGCAGCTTTTGATGCAGCCATAGACTCTGGGTGCTGCACAGGGCAGAGGGCACAGCAGCAGCAGGCAACTGCTGGGCTTGAGGCCCACCAGCACCTTCAAGCCACCCAGGGAGCCTGCTACCCAGACAGCCTCTGCCCATGCTGCTGGGCTCTCACAGAGTTGCAGCTGATGGGCAGGGCCCTGTCCAGCCCAACTTGAGTGTGGGGAGCAGTGGACAATATAGCCATGTAGCCCCATAGCCCCAGCTGGAGCTACAGCCCTCTGGGAGGGGCTTGGCTTAGTTCAGCCCCACAGACTGAGGCCCACAGCACCTCAGCCCCAGCCCTGGGCAGATAGCAAGGCCATGCTGGCTGGCTCTGGCTAGGTCCCTCACCACCTGAGCAGGAGCAGTGGGGAAAGCTGGGCAGACCCCAGCTAGGGTCCCATGCCTGCCTGGAGAAAGGGGAGTTTAATCTCCCCCACCCTTCCTTGCCTGAGGCACTTGATGTCTGGCCTCAGGGACAAGACTGGCATGGGCTACTTCCCTACTCCTCCTCCAGGTACACCTTGGATGGGTCCCTAAAGGCCAAGGTTGGGGTTTAACCCCTCTGCAATCATACTTAGCTCCTGCCAGGGGCCTGGCCATGCCCCTGTCAGCTCCCTTCCAGCCAGTGTTGTACCATGGGTTTCCAGTGCCTGGGGGCCAATGCTTGCATTTGCGCCTCCCCCCTCCATCCTTTGTGCTGGAAATTCCTCCACTCCTGCCCCAGCTGTTTGGTTACCTGTTTCAGCTGAAAAGCAAATGAATGTCCCGGCACACCAGACGTGGGGAGAGGGGTGGCGGGCAGAATTTCCAGCCAGAACAGGTAAGTAAACACCTAACCCATGTGGTGGGAGGGTGGGTTAAACAACAAATGCTATAAAAACTCTGAAGGGCCCAGCCGGCACCGCCCCCCCAGGCCAGTGCCTGAGGGCCATGGCCCCCTCCCACCCCCCTCACCAGTCTACCACTGCCTTCAGCCTTGTGGCTGCTGCTGAAGGCAAGAAAGGGCTACTCTAGTGCCCCCTGGTTTCTAGTTCCTGAATGTCTGTCTATTCAGTTGAAAATCAGTTCAGTCTTTGCAAGTTGGACTAGGTCTCCCACTTACTTCAAGGATTTGGCTTCCATTCCCTGGTGAACTTAGTTTAAAGCCCTCCTCATTATAAAAATATAGGCTTTTGTACACATCTGGCCCACCCTCCATGCATCAGATGTTTAATCATATAGACATGACACAGTATGTCCTATGAGCACTAACACAACAACAATGGAAAGATGTGGGGGTCAAAATGTATTCAGAGAAAGCCCTCCAGACAAGCATAAATGGGTACAAGACAGATTCCTGGTACAGCGATAAAGGGAAAAGCATGCATAATCTTTTGTCAAACAGTTCCCTTGATGCATCAGAATTCCCCCCCCAGCCTTTTTTCCCCCATCCTTAGATACCTCTAAAAGCAAAGGGAGATAAATTAGTATCCAGAAAAGACTCATACCCCATGTTATGGCACCCTGAAACCAGCAAAAGTTACTCCTAAGCACATCTGCCTTTGCCTGGGAACTGGTTGACTCAGGTTAATCAGGTCAAATTTTGTCAACTTTTAGAGACAAAGGCTTCTCCTCATCCTGTCAAGCAGGGTATTGGCATTATGCTCACCAAAATAAGGATTACAGACAACATACATTCTTTTAGAATCTTAAACCGTAACAAATGCATCAATGATCTTGAGAGAAAGATAAAACAATTTGAACAAATCTGTCCCAATATTAACCTTTTATATTGTATTTCAGGTCACTGGAGGTCAAACATCTGCAGAACTTTTGTAACAATATGCAGACAAGGTTCTTTGGTTAAATCCAATATATTTTATTAGACCAACTAAAATAGTTGGAAAAATTCTTTGCAAGCTTTTGGGTACAAACACCCTTTGTCAGGCTGAGGAAGTGTCTGCAGTTTGTGAATGCTCTTCCTGGATCAAATAGAAGCCAGAGGCCAGTATGCATGTGAGAAAGCCAGTCAGTAAAAATGTAGATTGAGGTAGTCAATGGGTAAGAGACATGTGGAGGGGGGAGAAAAGGGAATGTAAACCTGGTGATGTGAATATAGGTGGTAAATAGTGCAGAGGTTACCTGAAGTATGAGATGTTAGGCAAATTATAATGTGTCATAAATCCAATCTCTATATTTAGTCCATGATTTTTTGTACTCACTAGGTTGATGACATGAAGTTCGTATGGTCATTTGCAAAAAGGGTTTTGTAAATTCCCTGTGAGGATTAGAACTGAGAGATTGAAGAGATTGTGGAGCCTGCTTCCTGGAGGAGATGCATGGGCTCATGCCCACTGCGCCCCCGAGAGCCAAAGATCCAGACCTGGACCCCCCTCAACAAAGAGCCTGGATGTCAGCACTGGGACGAGAGAGAGGGCGGGTGAGCACAGGGGTGCTCATAGGGGGCTGACAGAGTGTGTGTGTGTGCACATGCGTGCATGCGCTCATGTGAAGCTGTGCCAGGAGGGATCCACTGGCTGAGTGGAGCCCAGGAGGTGAACGCTCCCACCCCACCCCGGTTCCTACTTAGCTGAGACTCCCGGGAGGGGTAGAGAGGAAGAGTCCCAGGGAAGGGAGGGGGAGGGGGAAACTCACTGGATCCCCACCCCCCCGCAGGGTAACTGAGCCCTGCATTGTCCCCCAAGATCTCATGAAGTCCTATGAAATTGCACAGGGTCTCATGGGACTCTGTGGGAACTCCCCATAGTTTTTAAACTAAGCCCAGCCATGGGCCACTCTTTTGAGCCTGCTCCCTAAAGGAAATGCATGGGTTCATACCCGTTGTGTCCCTGGGAGATGAAGACCCAGACCCAGATCCACCCCCAGTGAAGATCCAGGAGGTAAGAGCTGTGCTGAGAGAAAGGGCGGGTGAGTGCAGGGGCACTCATAGGGAGCTGAGGGAGTGTGTGTGCATGTGTGTGGGTGTGTCTGCTTGTGTGTGCATGCGTATGAGGCTGTGCCGGATGGGACATGCTGGCTGAGTGGAGCCCAGGAGGTGAATCCACCCCTACCCGGTTCCTACTTAGCTGAGCCCCAGGGAGCCCCACAACTGGAGCCATGCAAACAGAGTATGCAAGCAGGTATGGCCCAACTAAGGCACAGCAGTTTGTGTGGGAGTTGGCACAGAGGGGCTCGCAGAAGGTGGCCAGAGGGCTGGTCCGAGCAAGCAGCCTGAGCCCAGAGGGCTAAAGAGAAGCTGCTGCAGAGACCAGGTAAGTACAAGAAGTACCTCAAAGCCATGACAGCGATCTGCCATGCCCATCAGCTTCATCTTCTCCCCACTGAGACCTCCACACAGACAGAGTCTGCAGCCCTGGCCCTGGCTGCCTGGTGCAGCAGCAGCCGCTGACACCCAAGCATGGGAGCACCCCCAGTTGTGGGATATGCTCCTCAGGTCTGAGTGTGGGAGCTTGAGGAAGAGGTAAGCGAGCTATATTGTATGCAGGCTATATTGACTATATTGACAACTACTTCTAGGCCCTATTCCAAGGAAATGGAGGAGAGAGGAAGAATGTGGAGAAGGGGGAAGAGGTGGCCACAAAGAACACTGGCCACAAATACCCCCCTAGAGCTATCTGGAAAACAGTCATCCCCAGGTCCAGAGCATGCAGAGCTAGGGCCACTCCTCCCCTGGCACTGCATAACAGGTATGCTCCCCTCACTACGCATGAGGAGACTCCAACAGAGACATAAGAGGAGGAGAAGTATTCAGGAGATAAGTATTCCCACCCAAGAAGGAGATGCCGGGTGACTGTGGGAGGGGGGAAATCTCTCCTGAGGGGTATGGAGGGACCTATCTGCCGTCCAGACCCTTTAGCCCAAGAAGTCTGCTGTCTCCTTGGGGCCTACATCCAAGATGCTGTGGAGAAGATCCCCAGGCTGGGCCATCTTTCTGATTATTACCCCATGCTCCTCATACATGTGGGCATGAACAATACGGTCTGGCTGGGTCTGGGCCATGAGTGACTACAGGGATCTGGGGGTTGGGCTCAGGGGACTAGGGGCTGTTTTTGAAAATGCTAAACAAACAGTTCTCCCACAGTGTTGCAGGAAACTGAGGGTGTCATTTGGGAGCCTCAGCTTCCTGTATACCAATGCCAGGAATATGAGGAACAAACAAGAGGAGTTAGCCCTCCTGCTCTATAGTGGGCAATATGACCTGGTAGGGATCACGGAAACCTGATGGGACTCTTCTCATGATTGGAGTGTAGCCATAGAGGGCTACATCTTGAACAGAAGGGACAGAGTAGAGGGGAAATGTGGAGGAGTAGCTCTCTATGTGAGAGAACAAAACACCTCTCTGGAGCCTGACTGTGGCTCCAAAGATAAGCAGCTTGAAACCATCTGGGTCAAGATACGGGGGGCGGAGGGGGACAAGGTGGGAGAAGCCTAACTATAGACATTTACTACAGGCCACCAAACCAAGGGGAGGAGCTGGATCTGGAGTTCTGTCGAGAACTGACAGAGGCCGTGCATGCAAGGGACTTAGTTGTCATGGGTGACTTTAATTACCCAGACATAGATTGGAAGGAACACTTGGCTAGGTCAGATCATTCACACAGTTTCCTGACTGTGATAGAGGAGCTCTTCCTGACCCAGAAGTGCAAGGGCCAACCAGAGGTAATGGTCTTAGCCAAGATAATGATCTACTAGCAGGATTGAAGTCCTGGACTCCAACAGGCTCAGGGCATTAGTAGGGGCGGCGATGAGGGACCTGGGATGGAAAGCAAATGGGGTGCGCGAAGAGTGGTCATTCCTCAAGGACATGATCCTTGAAGCACAAAAGAAAACCATTCCCATGAAGAGGAAAGGTGGCTCAATAGGGACATCAAGGTCCTCTTGAAAAAGAAAAAAGAGGCATACACGCAGTGGAAGCTAGGGACATACCTCAAGGAGGCTTATACAAAAGTGGTCCACACTTGTAGGGAAATAATTAGGAAAGTTAAGGTGGTGACTGTGTTTAAGTTAGCCAAAGGAGTCGAGGAAAACAAAAAATCCTTCTTTAGGTATTTAGGGAGCAGAAGGAAAACAAATGAAAGCTTGGGACCATTGCTTAACACCTCAGGACAGCTGGTAACCAACATTCAGGAAAAAACTGAACTCCTGAATGCCCACTTAGTTTCGGTTTTTCACTGGACCAAGGGGAAAGGCAAGTAAGATAAAGAACAGAGGGGACATGCCAGGACTGACAGCCTCCCCACTGTGGATGCTGAGCAGGTGCAACATGAATTAGAAAAGCTAGACATTTATAAGTCAGCAGGACTGTATGGACTCCATCCGAGAGTGCTGAAGGATCTGGCTGAAGTCATCACGGAACCCCTGGCAAAGCTCTTTCAGAATTTGTGGCGCATAGGGGAAATCCTGGATTGGAAGAGGACCAACATTGTGGCCATCTTCAAGAGGGGGAAGAGGGAGGACCAGGGCAATCAGCCTAACCTCCATCCCAGGAAAAATCCTAGAAGAGCTCATTAAAGAATCTATGTGTGATACGCTCATGGAAGTTAAGATTCTGAACAGCCAGCATGGCATTGTCGTGGGTAGGTCTTGTCTTACCAATCTCATCTCCTTCTGTGACCAGGTCTCTCACCACTTGGACACAGGACACATGGTAGACATTATATACCTAGACCTCCAAAAGGCTTTTGCTCTAGTATCCCATGATAGCCTTGCGGGAAAACTGGAAGATTGTGGGCTCAGCTGCTCAACAGTTCAGTGGGTGGGAAACTGGCTAAGTTCTCATGAACTTATCTGTGTCATCCTGGCACAAAGTGGCCAGTGGTGTCCCTCAGGGGTCTGTGCTTGGACCGGTGCTTTTTAACATCTTTATCAATGATTTGGATGGGAGAATGAAAAGCTCACTGGCCAAGTTCGTGGACGACACCAAATTATGAGGCAGTGTGGTCACGTCAGAAGATAAGTTGCAGATACAGGCAGACCTGGACAGGCTTGAGACTTGGGCAGACCAGAACCAGATGAAGTTTAACACTTCCAAGTGTAAGGTGCTCCATTTGGGAGCAAACAACCCTCAACATACATACAGGCTCAGAGGTGACAGCTTGACTTGCACCATAGCCAAAAGGGACCTAGGGGTAATAACTGGCCATCACATGAACATGAGCTGTCAGTTCGAGGCTGTGGTCAGCAGGGCAAACAAACACACTGGCATGCATCAACTGATGCATCTCATGTAAAACTAAGGAAGTGATACTCCTGCTGTACTCAGCACTAGTAAGACTGCAGTTGGAGTACTGCGTTCAGTTCTGGGTGCTGTATTTCAATAAGGAAGTGGAAAAGCTTGAGTGGGTCCAGAAAAGAGCCACCCATATGATCAGAGACTTGCAAGGTAAGCCATATAAGGAAAGGCTGAGGGACCTGGGCCTCTTTAGCCTGAAGAAGAGAAGGTTGAGAGGGGACTTGATAGCGGCTTACTGCTATATCAGAGAAGTGCATCAGGAGCTTGGTGCACAACTGTTCACTAGGGCACCCCCTGGGAAGACCAGGACCAATAGATACAAACTCCTGGAAGGCAACTTCAGGCTTATTACCAGGAAAAACTCCTTCACAGTCAGGGTGTCCAGAGTGTGGAACAAATTGCCTCCAGAAGTGATGCATTCACCTACCCTGGAGGCTTTCAAGCGAAGACTAGACAGTCACCTCGCTGGGGTCACCTAACCCCAGTTGTCTTCCTGCCTAGAGCGGGGGAACTGGACCCAGTGATCTGCAAGGTCCCTTCCAGCCCCTAACAATCTATGAATCTATGGTTTTCTTGTGAGAAATGTCACCCCACAGGTAATTGGGTATTCTTTTCTTTGATTGATTTTTAGTATGCATTTATTCTGGTACACAGTTGTTTGGTTTCTCCTACATATTTTCCATCAGGACATTTAGTTCACTGGATGAGATAAATTACATTTCTGGACATGCACATATAAGCACCAGGAATGGTGATGTTTCTGTTGTGGGGTGTAGTTATTGTGGGGTAATGGAAATACATTGGCAGGTTTTACATTTCGTGTCATGGCATGGTCTGGACCTGTTCGGTGTGTTTTGGACTGTAGGAAGTTTCCTTTTGGTGATGCATTGACTCCAACAGAGACATAAGAGGAGGCCCGTTGATTGCCTCAGTTTGCTTTTTCACTGACTGGCTTTCTCACATGCATACCTGGCTCTGGCTTCTATTCCATCCTGAAAGAGCACAGACCAACTGCAGATGCATCCTCAGCCTGATGAAGGGTGTTTGTCCCCAAAAGCTTGCAAAGGAGAATTTTTCCTACTATTTTAGCTGGTCTAAAAAAAGATATTGGATTTACCCAAAGAACCTTGTCTGCTTATGTCCTTAAAGCAACATGGCTACAACCTATACCTTTGTAACAATATAGAATTTCAGGACGGATTTAACAAAGGGTTTCTGATATATTTTCAGGTACAAAATAGAAAACCCTTGTGAAACCATCAGAGGAGCTGAGAGTACCTACTAGCTGGGAAGGAAAGAAAATACAGCCTGCAGATTTCAGATTAAAATGGCCGACAAAGGCGCAGCTGCTTTTCACTCCCAAATTTAAAAGGCAAGGCACCAGAAAACCACTCTGGAAAGATATCAATCAACACTGAGAATTTCAAGGGTAAATTAGGAATCACAGATTAAGGGTAGAGTTTGGCTTGTTTAATTTGCAATATCAGAGTGGAAGACAACATTCCCAAGCCTGTGTGTTTAGAATAGTCACATCTAACAGTTCACTTCTGGTATTAAACTATGTTTAAAATCTCGAGGATTTTTTAATTTCAATTGCCTCCTATGATTAAGTTACTATCAGTGTAACTTACTATTAGTGTAATAGTGCATTTGATTTGATGTTTGATGTAATTTGGAGCAGACTATGGATTTAGTTCCATATCACTCCATATCTTCTGAGCTCATTTAACCAAAAGTTAGACTAACTGGGACCTTGGAGGGACAAACATAAGTTTCATAGTTTCATAGATGGTAGGGTCGGAAGGGACCTGACCAGATCATCAAGTCCGGCCCCCTGCCATAACAGGAAAAAGTAGTGGGGTCAAATGACTCCAGCAAGGTGTTCATCTGGCCTCTTCTTGAAGACCCCCAGGGTAGGAGCCAGCATCACTTCACTTGGAAGTTGGTTCCAGATCCTAGCCACCCCAACAGTGAAGTAGCGCCTCCTGATATCTAGTCTGAATCTACCCTCTGCCAGCTTGTGCCCATTATTTCTAGTCACTCCTGGTAGTGCTCGGGGGAACAGGGACTCCCCCAATGCCTGCTGGTCCCATCTGACTAGTTTGTAAACGGCCACTAGATCCCCCCTCAGCCTTCTCTTGTGGAGGCTGAACAGGTTCAGGTCCCTTAGTCTCTCTTCGTAGGGCCTGCCCTGCTGCCCCCTGATCATGCGAGTGGCCCTCCTCTGGACCCTCTCCATGTTGTCCACATCCCTCCTGAAGTGCGGTGCCCAGAACTGGACACAGTACTCCAACTTCGGCCTGACCAGTGTTGCATAGAGGGGAAGGATCACCTCCTTAGACCTGCTTGAGATGCATCTGTGGATGCATAACAAGGTAAGGTTGACCTTCCTGACCGCATCCCCACAGTGTTAACCCATGTTCATTTTGGCATCAATGATGACTCCAAGATCCTTTTCTACCTCTGCACTGAGGAGAAGGGAGTTCCCCAGCCTGTAGGTATGGTGCTGGTTCTTCCTCCCCAGGTGCATTACCTTGCACTTTTCAGCGTTCTCATCCGCCCACCCCTGTAACCTGTATAGGTCCAATTGCAGCCTATTCCTCCCTTCTAGTATGCCAACTTCCCCCCCACATCTTATTGTCATCTGCAAATTTGAACAGGGTCCTTTTTAACCCCTCATCCAAGTTGCTGATGAAGATGTCAAACAATGCGGGACCAAGGACCAAGCCCTGGGGAGCCCCACTGCCCACATCCCTCCAGGTCGAAAATGACCTGTCCGCCACCACTCTCTGGGTGTGGCCCTCCAGCCAGTTAGCGATCCATTTGACTGTGTAGGTGTTGACACCACAGTCCCCTAGTTTGGTGAGAGACAGTGTCGAAGGCCTTCCTAAAGTCCAGAAAGACTACGTCCACTGCTACCCCTGCGTCTAAGGATTTGGTGACCTAGTCATAGAAGGCCACCAGGTTGGTCTGACAGGACCTGCCTCTAATGAACCCATGGTGGTTGCCCCTAAGCATAATCTCCCCTGCTGGCCCCTCGTGGACATGCGCCAAGATAATTCTCTCAAAAAGCTTACCCAGGATCAAGGTAAAACTAACTGACCTATAGTTTCCTGGGTCCTCCTTCCTCCTTTTTTGAAAATGGGAACCACATTGGCCTTTTTCCAGTCCTCTGACACCACACCAGAGCACCACAAGTGCTGGTAAAGTTTAAAACAATCTTTCAGACCTCCCCCCCTGAACTTTGGAAACTGCATTTCAACCTTGCAGTTATCTCTATGATAAAACAAAACAAAAAAGCACACATCCCTCACTAATGTCTCACATCAGAAAATAGAGGGCAGAAAGAATCCTATTAAAAAGTTTAAAGCTAAGTACAGTTGTGCTTTAAAAGAGGGGAAAGTATGTAGGTAAATGATTACAACGAGTACATAGTGTACTAATAAAAACACTTTAAGATTCTTGGATGAAAAGCTGAAGAAAAAGGCTAAGTATCATAATTGTTCGTTATTTAGCAAAACTGCTGCAATGTTAAGAAAAAGTTAAGTGATTGCATATTAGTGTTTATAAACCAGTTGATTAAAAATGTATCCAGATTCTATAGTCTTTTTAGTGGGTAGGCTGTTCCATGGATGAAGTACATGCTATTTTCTAAACTGTTTATAGATTCACAGATTTCACCAATATAATCATCTAAATGGACCTCAACTATTTACAAATCTGCTATTCAATAATAGCATGCAAAACCACTGTCTCTCTTGTGCTAAGATATATCACACAAAATGGCTACATCACCATTAATCATATGGCAAAGGAAGAATAGTGTTATTGTTATACCATAAAATCAATATCCCCTACTTTGAAAATAAATCTCATTTCAATAAATGCCTTGGCTACAGAACAGCAGAAGACTATTACTCTGAAAATATTCTATACTGTTCAAATTTTTCTTAATTAAAGTTTATGGGTTTTCTATTAAGAAAACAGTTGGGACAGTAATAGAGGAGGACTGTGGAAAACGTAGCCTCTTTTTGCTCGTTGCTCTTGGTGGTATACATGCTAACAGTTGAATCAACTAAACTTCTGAGGGGTGCCAATCTGAATGATGCTTTTTTTTACATTTCTAGAGAAATAAATACCCCTGTTTTCTTCATTAAGCCTCCCAGTTAGATCTGGCCAAGTAAAGGATTTTCATTCACACAATATAATATGATATTTCAAGTGGGGAAATGGAGGAAGCGGGTTCATCCAAAAAACAATTCATACAGAACTGAAAGGACAAGACAAAATGTCAAAAAATTATTCAAAACAGAAATTAAAAGTAATTTTGGTTTAATCAAAATATTTGGTTTTGATGATTTTGTAATATTTTGTTGCAGTGAAGACTCCATTAATTTTATATATAAAGTCAGTCTGCAAGCGACAAGTAAATTTTGAAATGCAATGCTAATACTTCTTGTTGTTAACTGTTGAAGAGGAATGTTCAAATTATATTTTTACTTTTAAAAAAATTGAAAAAAGTGACAAAACTGATATATTTGTAAATTTGCTTCCATGGAAATGGCATGTTTGCTCAAACATTGATTTTTATTTATTTATTTATTTTGGCCAGCTCTATTCTCCCTGGGATACAGTAGCAAAATGGTTAAGTTTTCTTGTTATGACTCTAAAGATATCAGTTCAAGCCTTGTTGTAGGTTCATATCAAAGGTTATTTTAATTTGACCTAGGTGTAAATTAGTACCTGGTCATTTAGGTAGTTGTGTGTGATACTAACCACATGGTCCTCTTGCTTGATCTTTGGTAGGTACCCTTAGCTATCACAGAGACTTCCTTATTTCATTAGGCTTTGGATCAGAAGTAATGAGATTACTATCCTATCATTTTTCCAATGTATCAATTGCAAAGCTAAACATTTAATCTAGGATGACATCCTGACCTCAAGGAAATCAATGGTGTAAT
Source organism: Crocodylus siamensis (assembly GCF_052110815.1). NCBI lineage: Eukaryota > Metazoa > Chordata > Crocodylia > Crocodylidae > Crocodylus > Crocodylus siamensis. The sequence goes on along the minus strand of NC_143397.1, from coordinate 215,646,223 downwards.
TTCCATTGATTTTAATGGGGCCAAGATTCTACTCCAAGGGTCTGGTTTTCTGTTCCTGTGCTCTGATCCCTAACTAGACCTTCACTGTTCAAGGCCATCCTTTTTTTTTTTTTGGTTAATTCAGGATAATATTAACTTTGTCACAAAATACTCTCTATTAAATTATGCAGCCATAACAGTTTATAAAAACAAGATACTCTGGTTCAAATCTTTAAAAACAAAAGGACAAAAGTTGGCCAAGACAGTTCTTTCCTTCATAGGAAATCCATACTAGGCTTGCAAGAACAAAAAATAAGCACAGTGGAATTTAAATAACTTACATTAATGGCAATTTGCTCAAATGCTGTGTCTTTGAAAATTTAAGGTTACTGGGTGTGTCTATACAAGATGCTTTACTGTACAGTAGCAGTTTACTGTGCAGTAAGCATGCACACCTACACATACACACACTTACTGCACAGTAAACTTCAGTACTCTTGTGTAAATTTGCTACCTACAAATGCAAGTAGCAAATTTACTTGCATGTAGTTACTGCACAGTAACACATGTATAGACTCCAACTAGGATCAAATTTGTTCCCAGTCAGCTCTGCCACTAGGGGTCCAGCTTTAGTGCAGCCCTAGGGCCTCTCCTGCCCAAGAGCTGATCTGCCTGTATGGCAGCCCCATCTCCAGGCCCTTAAAAGCCTGCAGGAATTTTGAGCCCTGTGACACATGTGCAGGGAGCCAGCTGTGCCAGCCTGCCTGCACCCTTATGGTGCTCCCTGGCACCACAATGCCACTCATGGATTGTACAGCCCTGCAGGGTGCTTCAGGCCTGCCAGCACCCAGGCCCAGTTGTACCCATCCCACTGGGATGAACTCCATTTGGCCTCAGCCGGCTCCCAGCAGCCTGCCTAGACCCTGCAGATGCTGTGGAGCCTAGCCTTACCATGTGACTGCCAGTCCTGCACCATGTCCCCATGCTGGGCACTGCAGGCAGCTGCCCAGGCCCGGCAGCAGTGGGACAGTTGCACAGAGACCTGATCATATTGTTGCTGATGCTACACACAGCCTTCCAGAGCCCCAACTAGTCACAGGAGGGGACTGATGACCTCATGGGGGTGTGGGATAAAGCAGATTTGCAGCAGCAGTTCATGTGGGGTGAACATTCCAACACTCACATGTATGAGAGGCTGTCAGGCTGAATGTGGGAGCATGGACTTGACTGGTCAGCACAGCAGTGCTGCATCAAGGTCAAGGTCTTATGAGCACAGTGGGTCACCATCACTGACCACAACCAAAGGTCAGGGAATGTCCGAGCCCTTTATGCAGCAACTGGACACAATTCTTGCGCCCTGGGACCCATGCTGCAGCAATGCTGTGTACTCCTGCATGGGTGGCCTGCCCGAGCCTCTGCTTCAGCTTGGCACTCGTGGTGACATGTCACTGGGGGAGGACTCTTCAAGCTTCCAGCAGCCCATCCCACCAGACTCCCTACCTCCAGGTTCCTCCAGCAGCTCAGAAAGCCTGGGCCACTGCCTCTCCCACCAGCTCTGTGACCTTAGCCCCAACCACAAGACTCAGCCAGCCATGTCACTGCTGGCTAGCATCAGCACTAGCTCCTTTGGGGGGCGGGGGTTAATCCACACACCCACACACTGTGCCTCTCAGACTGAGGAGTCCACTGGGAACTACACGTGGTCACCACCAGATGAGACAGACTGGAGCCACTGGGCATGCCAGTTCCACCCCCATGGTAAGCCCTGCACTGGGGATGTCTCACTGCCCCAGCCCCTGCACCCGGCACCTGCTCCCCATCCCTGCCCAGCCTGGGTGTGCTCCCCTGACCCCTGGATTACCACCCCATAGCATGCAGGGAGGTAGCAGAAAATTAAAAACTTTATTTACCAGCTTGTGCCCACACTGCTAGGTGGGCAAAGGCTACTCATATATATGTCAAGGAATGCATTGATGCTGGCAGTGATGTCCTCCTCAGCTGTGGGGGGAAGGAACACATAGCAAAGTCACAGGTAGCCTTCCAAGCAGCAGCAGAGCTTGTGGGGCAGCGCGGGTTTTCCTACCACACTATTGAAGCCCAGGGTCCCAAGCCAGCTGCTTCCAGGGCACTATGGCCAGCAGCAGCAGCAGCAGGGTATAGTGGGCTGGGCACCCCTCAGTCCACACAAACAGATCTTTACACTGTACCCAGGTAACACACAGCAGGGGCATGCGCAGGGCACACAGTGTCCATGGAAGGTGCTGTCCCCAGGGTGCCTCCCCCAAGAGGCCCCATGCAGGGAGGGCAGGGGTGTGGGCAGCTCCACATTCCAGTCATCTGGGAGCCCTGCACCTCTCAAGCCCAGGCTTTGAGGTTTGGCGGCAGCACAGGAGACAGGCTGTCTTGCAAGAGGAGAAGTTTGGAGAGTAGGGTCTGGAGCCACAGCAGCAGATGCTGCCAGGATCTTCGCCTATTCTATCCTGGGGATAGAATGGGGGAGGCAGGCTGCTTGCAGCTTGCAGCCCACCAGCTCTTGAGGAGAGAATGAGGATGGGGGGGCTTGGCCAGTGGCCACCTGGGCATGGGCCTGCCCAGCTTACTTACCATGGTCTGTAGGCACCTGTGCATGCATGACCATCAGTCTGAGGCTGGGCAGTGCACGGCCCCCTGGTACAGGGCATCTTATCTCAGAAATGTTGCAAACTGTCACAATAAGCTTCTTTCTCAGCTCTGCAGGTCAGCTCTGCAGGTCACAATCAGCTCTGCAGGTGATTGTGATTCTCAGCTCTGCAGGTCAGCTCTGCAGGTCACAATCAGCTTCTTTCCCAGCTCTGCAGGTCCTACAGATGCACATGGGGGAGAGGCTGCAGTTGGCAGCTGGGACATGCTATCAGGGTCACTGCCACCCATGGTTGGGGCATTGCAGATGCACTAGCCCTTCAGGAAGAAGACCTAGGAGTGGACCCTCCTTCTGGACCAGCTAGTGATAGCCATGGAGAACTGGCAACCAGACGCATAGGTGTGGTGGGTGGAGGACATCACCCACCAGGACAGAATGCATGGGACTAGGCAGACCAGGACTTCAGAGCAAAGCTTGTAGCCTTGGAGGAACAGCACATGGAGGCCCTGCAGCAACAGGCTTCACTTGTGGCTAGGGCACTGGAGGCCATGGAGAAAGACTGCCAGATGCTGGACACCATCCTGGCCCTAGTGATCACCTTTACGCCACCTGCTTCTCTGGCTCTGACCCTAGTCCTGCCTGGCCCCTGGCAGCCACCCATCACCCAGTAGCCAGCCCCCTCATTGGCCTGGGTAAAGGTCCAGCACCACCTACACTGTCTAGGAACCCCTGCCTCAGTCTCCACCCTGGGTCCGTTGGCTGTGCCCAGTCCCACCACTCACTCTGGGTCCACATGGATTTGGAGCAGGCTCTGCCTGCAGTGGGGCCAGCACCATGCACTGGCCCTGGCTGCAAGAGGTGGAGCTGCCTGTGCCAAGAGACCAGCACCTGCCATCACCCCTGGGCAAGACCCCAACCACTGGACTCACCACAGTGTGTGCACCCATGGGGGAATAGTCAGAGGCTGGGGTGCTGTTCACCTGCCCCCAGGCTCTGCCACATAGGTGCTTCAACCCCATGGCCTCCCACCCCAGGAGGCCACACCCTGTACATAGTTTGCATGTGGAAGAAGGTATTTTATTGTTGGTGGGTAGGATGGGTGGTGGAGGGGCTCTTTTGTTGCTGTGGATAAGGGGAGGGGCTCTGGTTTTGGGGAGGGAGGGGAGTCAGAGGGTTTTTTGCTGTGCAGTCAATAAAGTATTTTTTTGAGAACTGTCTGCAGTAAGCATAGTGCTGGAGGTGGCCAGTGGGCCAGTGGGTCCATGGGCAACTGTCCAGGTGGGCTACAGTGGGGAATGCAGAAGGAGGTGATAATCCAGTGCTTCTCACACCTGGTACCCTGGCTAGGCAGGCAGGCCCAGAGCCAAAGGATCTGGACACCTAGGAAGGCATGAATGGCTGCAGGGCATGGACATCTACAGTTCAGGAGTGTGTCGGTGGTGCCACTGGGTCCAGCAAATCTGCTTTCTCTTTCCATTACACAGGTTTTCTCAAGTGCTTAAACCGTGGCAGGCCAATAGGGGGTACTCCTGCATTGAGACACCCACCTCACTGTGTCTGACCACCTTTCAGGCTCTGAGTGCCTCCCTCGGGGCTCCTCACTTCTGGCTGCCCTCTTCCTGGAGCACACCTGCAAGCTTGAGGGTAACACCACAGGCACCCAGGGTCTGGATTTATCTTGGCCCTGTGCCCCTGGGAAACACAGACCTAGTAGTCTTTGAGGTTACTTGACCCACTGCAAGAACTTGGGGTGCTTCCCTCAATCTGAAGCACAAATAGTGGTGTTCCTTAGTCGGACATAATCTAGACTCTCTCCCAATAAGTTTCCCACACTAGGTACAGAGGAGAACTTTAGTGGTTACAAGGAGTACATTTGGAATAGGGTACAGGGTACAGCAATATCAGAGAAATACCTTAGAGCAAACTGTGGCATGGTAGCCTTTGATCACGCATCTGAGTTACTGCAAGATCTCAAGTAGCTTACTCACAAGTATCATCCAGAGGCAAGTGGAGATTCCCTCTGGAGGCAGGCAGTTCATTGAACATAAGTTTAAAGAGAGAGAGCCAGTTTCAGATGGCCCAGCATCTCTGAGAGTTCTCATCATGGCTGCTACCCCACCTCCTGGGCAGTCCTTAACTTATATAGCCCTTATGACCTCATTTACCTGATCCAATGAAGGCCAGCAATTGTTGGCTGCCAGCCACCAATTTGACATGCAGCACTGGTTGCCAGGTAGACTGGCAGGGTCTCTAGTCCCCTCCCAGTCACGATGACATTGCTTAGAGCAATAGGGAGTATAAGCCCCCACCCAGGTGTGTGAGGCCAATCACATAGGCAGAGGGAGCAGGTTTCCCCCTCCCTCAGAAATGTATCCAGCTCAGGTTGCAACTCAGGGTAACCTGGGGCCAGGGATGTCTGCAGTGATTATGGTAACCAAGTTGTTATCTTAGGAATCTGCCTGATCGCAGAGTTTGTGGAGAGACAGAGATGGCATTCTGCCACATAGGCTACCTCCAGTGATGTTAAGCTGTTATGAACAAGTGTTCATATTGCATTCCCAAAGACTGCAAAACAGCTCTAATTGATTTCAGTATGAAATGCATTCAGCTCTACACATTTAAAATGAAGATTCTCAACATGTTTAACTAGAGTCAAAAAGAGTCTGGTGAAGAAAACAGTCAGCCTAAGGTTACTCTTCTCAGGAGAGAAATATAGTACAGCTAGAATGTTGGCTATAAAACTAATTTTGATAAATGCGGATTCATGTAGATGAAGAAATTTGTTAATACAAGTGATGCACTTCAGGGGCCAGGACTTAATTTGAAACAAGAATGATAATTTTGAGATTTTTAAAGTTTCACTGTAGCTAGTTTCCTCAAAAGTACCAGAAGGTTTAAAAGTTTCAAAAGTTAAGACCTACTACACAAGTACTGGCCAGAATACATCACTAGACTTTCTTGTCATTGCTTATTCCAAGGAATCATTGGGCAAAACCTACTATGAAGACATAAATTATAGACTGTTACTTCCAAAAAGCAGTTGTTTGTTCTACAGAAGTGATTCTCAACCTTTTTCATACCAGGACCCATTTGCAAAGATTGCTGGCTTGTCCAGACTCACCACCACCCCCCACCCGGCCCTGGCAGCTGGAGTACTGCATCCAGTTTTGGGCTCCACAATTTAAAAAGGATGTGGAAAAGCTTGAGAGAGTCCAGAGAAGAGCCATGTGCATGATCAGAGGTCAGGAAAACAGACCTTACAATGACAGGCTGAGAGCCATGGGACTCTTTATCCTAGAAAAACACAGGCTCAGAGGTGATCTGATGGCCACCTATAAGTTTATCAGGGGTGACCACCAGTACCTGGGGGAACGTTTGTTCACCAGAGCGCCTCAAGGGATGACGAGGTCTAACAGTCATAAACTACTGCAAGACCATTTCAGGCTGGATATATAGAAGAAATTCTTTACTGTCCGAGCCCCCAAGGTCTGGAACAGCCTGCCATCACAAGTGTTTACATTGAACACCTTCAAGAGTAAATTGGATGCTTATCTTGCTGGGATCATATGACCCAGCTGACTTCCAGTCCTTCGGGCAGGGGGCTGGACTCGATGATCTTCCAAGGTCCCTTCCAGCCCTAATGTCTATGAAATCTATGAAACTTCAGTTGGGCTTTTCCTGGGATATCTTCTTGTCTTTGTTTTATCTTATCGGACACCATTTTCTTCCTGACTTTAAGATTGAAGATCTGCATGGTAGGAAGCCCTCACTGGTGCAGCTAGGTGGGGGCATGTGCAGGTAGGTTGTGTACCTTTGGATCTGAGGTTGGCCCCATAGATTTGCCCAAAAGGTATGTCTGGAACCTTGATTTCCAAGCCTTGTGAGCCTGGGAATTGAGAGAGTAGGGAGGTGAGGGTGAGCATTTCCCTAGGAAGTAGGATTCTCTGAGGCAGTTGGAAAACTTTGAGTGCTTCTGTTAGGTAAATCTCTGTCATATAGAGGATAATCACTGAAACTAGGTCACTTTACGGAAACCATTTGTAGTTCAAGGTATGTTTGTTTTCCCTTTTTTATTTTCTGAAAATAAACATGTTGACAACAAGTAACATGGAAATGAAACCTGCTAACTTATCTAAATAATAAAATATATAAAGGAGTTAATGGTTTGCTGAAGTCTGTAAGTTGACATCAAGAAGCTCCACCAACTACCAAGAAGCAGTTGAGAAGGACTAAAGGATGATTGCCTCACATTAGGCACAAGCCCTCTCATGGAGGTGTTGCTGGCCAAACAAATCCATGAATCTGAGCACAGAAGCTGCATGCACACCAACAGTGGAAAGTGCAAATGGACAATAATCTGAAAGAAAAGAAAATGTTGAGGCTAAAAATGGTTGTATTTGGGCTTCTGTTTCCTATGCCAAAAGACAAATTGCTTCAAGTTACAGCAGGAGAAGAGAAATCAAGATTAAGCATGTTTGTGTCTTGTTATTCTTTTTGTCCTAGAGAGTTCAGGCTATGAAATACATATTAATTTTCTATATGATGTCAGGTATGCTCAATTCCCATTGTCTTTATAAG